>NC_141033.1:9977500-10082500 GCF_052040795.2 Danio rerio
GCAAAACAAACAGTCTTAAACTACATTTAGAATTCTATTCATTGATGTAAAGTTGGTTTTATATATGCATATTCGTTCATTTTACTGGACCCTATATTGTTCACCACACTAATTTCAATATTCCAGGGTTCGAAATTAACTTTTTTACTTGGTAGCACCGGTGCTCATTCATTCATTTTCTTGTTGGCTTAGTCCCTTTATTTATCCAGGGTCACCACAGCGGAATGAACCGCCAACTTATCCAGCAAGTTTCTTTTCAAGTTTTTTTTTTTAGTTTTAGCGGATGCCCTCCCAGCCGCAACCCATCGCTGGGAAACATCCACACACACATTCACACACACACTCATACACTACAGACAATTTAGCCTACCCAATTCACCTGTACCACATGCCTTAGGACTGTGGGGGAAACCGGAGCACCCGGAGGAAACCCATGGAACGCAGGGAGAACATGCAAACTCCACACAGAAACACTACTGAGCGAGGCTCGTTCAAACCTCGTTAACCGAGGCTCGAACCAGCGAGCTTCTTGCTGTGAGGCGACAGCACTTCCTACTGCGCCACTGCTTCGCCCAGCACCGGTGCTCCCAACTTTAAATATTTAGGAGCACCCACCATTCATTATTATCATTAAGGAAAATGTCAGAATGTGTGAATATAAAACCAACTTTACCTCAGTCTACCATTTTCACCAGTAAAGTAACACAGAATTTTACCTGATATTACTAAACGTCTTTAACTTCATAAGAATTATCTATTTCATCTACTTAATGTTTAGCTAGTATTTTAAATAAACAAATGTATTCAGAACTTTTGTTTATCCTTTTTAAAACACTCTTTGTTTTATCTTTATTTTTGTCACTCGAGTGAATGCCTCAGCCTCTACTGTAGCACCCATGCAGAATTTATTATCTGTGTATATGTTATTCTCACTTGAAAAATAGAAATTACTAAAGAAACATTATAAAGCTTATTTAAAATAACTTACAAGAGACAGTAACCAGGCGTTAGAGACCTAAAAAGAGATAAAGACATACTTTCAGCTTATTAAACTGGTTAAATAATTGAAACAAACAGACAGAGTGGCTTACTTTATCATTTTTCCCCGGTGTATTTTCCTCATTTTGAATAAGCGTCCGGGCCTCCTCTATTTCAGCCTGTACACAAGCATATTGGGTATTATTCAGTCACATGCAAACAATATAGAGCTGTGTTGTTGTGATGGAGCAGCCACACACCTGTGATAACAGTAAAGTGGGGTCGAGGATTTTTGACCAGAGACCCAGTCTGCTCAGAAAAGACTGCGAAATGAAGCAAGTATTATTTTAGTTCTGCACTGCACTCCTCTCGTCGTTTCATAAAGAAGACTAATATAAATCACTACGCGAGTTTACAACAACACACAGAGTCAAGGAAGTACCTGTCCATTGTTTTGCCAGTACTGTAAGTTGGGGTCCATTTTAGTTATTTAATAAGAGCTCTATACAAATTAATTAGTCATATTCTGGTTATTTAAGCTTGCTTGTGTAGGTCATGCAGGAGAGACATGCTTGAGCCTGAGATGCTTCCGTATGTCACGTGCTCACACATCATCCAATTACATTCCAGCATGATCAAGGCGAATAAATAAATACTGACAATACTTAAAGCTGGTGGTTCCCAGAACAAAATTATTATTCTATAAATTTCCGTATTTATGAATTTAAAGGATCGAACATAAAGCTGTGTTTTGTTAAAGTTTGAATGATTTCATAAATATTTATTTGGTTATCATCCTGTATTATGATCATCCCATATGATTTTCAGGGCATTACGTTTTGACGCCTCACAGTTTATTTGTTCCCTTTATTAACAAAGTTTTGTTTACTTTCAAATAGTCTGCTGTGGCACACGTGTATTTTTGTTGTGAAATCATTATTTTATTTTAAATTAAAAACAACAACAACAACAAACTGTTAAAATACTGAACCTCAATTTTTTAAAAAAGAAAGAAAAAAGTGTATTTAAAATGATACTGTGTAAATCTTCAAGCAAACTGGTCATTTAAAAATATGTCAGGCTTTGCAAATGTACAGATATAGTTTTCAGAGCTCTTTTAATATTATTTATTTGTATTATTAGGCTATTTTTCAGAAACAGCTTGTAAATGAGGTTGTACGTCAGCAGCACCTTTATGCAAAAGCAGAGCGCAGCTTTGACGCTCAAAGTGCTTTCACGCATTGCACTACACATTGGCAAGATGGCAGCCACCATCGGGAGACTTCTCGGGGCTTCTGTAAGTTTCATTTTGTAATGACGATAAATAAAGTGTTTTCTGGCAACAGTTTTAATGTTGACTAACTGTTGATGTGGCTTTCTTGGTAAATATGATTGTGTTAGGCTCAGAGGTTGTCGATTACTTGCAGACGCGTTTCACCGTGTTTAACCTTTATACAACATGCACTAAGCGATAAGTAGTTGCAAGAAATAAGAAACGCTATTGATTTTTTCCAATTTTTGTGTTATAACTAAGTTATTAAAATGGGTATCTTTTTAACCCAACTTGAAATGTAACTTAGGTAGTTAATTATAAATGTGTGACACCTGTACTAGGCACAAACATGGTTTAATTTAAGTAAAAATAGTAACCATGTTTTGGTGCATTGATGAGCATTTGTATTATCACAGTTAGGGTAGCTAAACTAGGCACGGCCCTTTGAACACAATATCTTTTATTTTAAGAAACATTTAAAATATTTTGTAGTAGTCAGGCTTAATGAATCATTGACTTCTGCTGTCTTTATTAGTTTCAGAAACACAGATATCATTACAATTTAAAACGACATATCTGCTGAAGATACTGTTAAATAAAAAGTAAATAAAAAAAGATTACACATCCCTTAGGAACGTTATTACAGAATTTTTAGCGGTTTTAAAACCTTGACTTTGCCAAACTATGGTACACCTTGAAAGCGGTTATTGTCCCATGCCTAAGCTAAACCATGGTGATTTTGTAGTTATCATGACACAGCAGGTGAATGGGTGAAACAAATGCTTACAGGTATCACAATTATGTAAATTGATTATATTTAGAAGTTGCTAACATTTCACAATCTAGCACAAAATCTGAGTGAAGGTGAAGTCTGTTCAAAGATCTTGTATTTATTCTCAATGTATTATTTTTTTAAATCGCTTTTTACCATTCTAAAATGATGAAAATACATAGGGATACAGCAAGGGATAAAAACTATTTTCACATATTCAATCACATATTGTGTATAATCATGCACATTATTTATGAACGCATTGCTCTGGAAAAACTTTAGACTATACATATGGCAAGGCAAACTTTATTTATAGAGTACAATTTTACACAACAACAGTTGATCCAAAGCGCTTTACAGTAATAAAAGTAAAATAAAGTATAAATTTGTATTACAAATATAAGAGAAACATAATATATATATAGAGTGGCACAGGTTTCCTCCGGTTGCTCCAGTTTCCCCCGCAGTCCAAAAACATTAACTATAGGTGAATTGGACAAACTAAATTGGCTGTAGTCTATGAGTGTGTGAATGCTAGAGTGTATGGGTGTTTGCCAGTACTGGGTTGCGGCTGGAAAGGCATCTGCTGCATAATCATATGCTGGAATAGTTCATGGTTCATTCTGCTGTGGCAACCTCTGAAATAGAGACTAAGCTGAAGGAAAAGGAAAGAATGTATAAACTAAAATACAGGTATAAAATAGCAAGCATGAATCACTCAAAGACTAGAGAGTACAAATAAGCCTTTAAATTTGAATTAAAGTTGTAGTTAAATCTTTTAAATTAGATTTTATTTTAATGAACTTAACCGTAAAGCTTGGTGTATTTAGAGTTGCTAATGTAGAAATTTATGGCCAGGATTATTATGTGCAGGACAAAATAAAAAATAAATAAAAATAGAATAAAAAAACTGTGAGAAAAAAACACCACAAAAGTCCCAAAAGCATAAAATTGACATGTACATGATTAAAAAAACAACAATGTCTTTTCTTAACTAAAACCATGTAGTTAACATTTTGTAGTAGTAAAATCAGTTAATTTTCATGAGGAAAAAACACTTAACAGCACTGTGTGTTTTACTTATTTAGTGGGCCTGTTTAGTTTGAGAGGGTAAGGGCATGCTGCTATCTGTTGAAACGTGATAACCAGCCCAAATAACGGCTCTTTCATTCATGTCCCTCCTTTTCACAACAGGCCAGAGGAGCTGCAGTTTGTGGATTGAAGACTTTGGTCCCTCGTAATGGAGCGTCTGTGATCAGGGCTCCACAACCCCTGGCTTGCATTGCTACACAAAAAGCTTGCTTCTCGATCAGTAAGTCTTGAATTTGGTGAGTTTTTTTTAGTCTTTTATTAAACACAGTATCATCACTAATCTATCATGGGTGTTTGTAACTACCAGGCGCTGCCAGATGTGCTCCAGCGGTCACTCAAGCGGCTCCTCACTTCAAGGGCACTGCTGTTATCAATGGAGAGTTCAAGGAGATCAGCCTTGGAGATTTCAAGGGCAAATACCTGGTCCTTTTCTTCTATCCACTCGATTTGTAAGTTCAAATAAAGTCTGCTTTAGTATTTGCTTTAGTTTTTTATATTATTGTTTGTATTTTGTATGTATTTAGTTTTTATATGTACCTTTATGTAGAACTGTATTTGTTGGTTGTTACAGTAGCCCCTTTCACACAGTGATACCGGTAAATATCCGGAAAATTTCCGGAACGACTTTACCGGTATATTCAAAAAACAGGCGAGGACGTTACGGAAATTTTCTGGAAAAAAGCATTCACACATCCATTCCAAAATACCGGTAAATTCTGACATCAATCACCACAAATGAGCTTTAAACGGCTGCGCTTGTATTTGTAAACATTTGACTAAATTACAAACTCTGTGGATGATCAATATTGTGAACAACTTTCTCAGGATCACTTTCGCATGTCGAGATGTTCATAATATGTGCGTGTGCAGGCGCTCACAGGCTGTTTCACAGGCACACGAACGTAAACAAACAACGGCTTATCATAAGGATCTCATCAATGATTATTTACACAGTTGGCATTAAGAAGAACATATAAACGTGACCTGACTATCTTCTAGCAGCTAAATGTGTCTGGAAAAATATTCAAAGGCTTTAATTCTCACAAACCGCGCGGACGTAAATGCGTCTGACTGTTGTGATTGGCTTAAGCAGACGTTTCATGTCAGCACGTTCTAGACGTGCACGCGCTTATTACGGCAATCTTCCATCTGCATTCACACAGCGCAGCATTCCGGCAAATTGCCTGTAATGTTACAACTTCTCTTTCCGGAAAATAGCCAGAACGAATTTACCGGTATTTTCAAAAAGGACCTGTTCACACATACAACCTTTGGTCTGTATGTGTGAAAGGGGCTAGTGTGTATAGCAGGGTGTCCGCAGAGTTTTTATTGCGAAGAGATGTTTCTTTCACAACAGCTGTTAGACATTTTACAGCAAATTCTCTTAATTAAGAAAAAAAAACTAAAACCAATTACACAATTCCTTATGATAATAGCAGCAAAATATCCCTTCCTTTAACACACCTGCCTGGAAGTTTCTAGTATACCTAGATAGAGCTTGATTAGCTGGTTCAGGTGTGTTTAATTGGGGCTGGAACTAAAATATGCGGGACACCGGCCCTCCAAGACAGAAGCTGCGTCCCAAATGGCACACTATGCACTCATGCACTATGTACTTATGCACTTTCACACTCTACAGGATAGTACATGTATGTAGTGTCGTCCCAAATGGCACACTAATGGTTTTTTTACTAGGCACAAATTCAAACCGTTTCTCTAATGACGTTTGCCAAATAAGTGAAATAAATGACCGAATTATTAAATAATACCTGCCGTGAGTATTGCCGCATTCACCATCAGGAGGCGCTATAATCCCTCTCGTAGGAGAATTTTGCTTCCACCATCCAAAATAAATAAAGTAATCCAACATGTGCGTCCGATAGCTTCACCCCTTCCGCTACGCAAGCAAACCTGCGGCCGTTGAGTGCGTGAAGTGTCCATCATACCACACTTCATTTTAGCGGCTGAATGAGTGCATCATCCGGGTAATTAAAGTGCACTTATTTTTTTTAGGGTTTTCAGTGTGAACACACTACTTACACTTTTTATACTACAAAATGGCGTAGAATAGTGCATAAGTATGTGATTTGGGACGCAGCTTGCGTTTGGACGTTTCTTTGGGAGAAACTATTACCACTTCATTACCTGCGACTCGTTTGTGTTCTGAACACATGTGCTTGGTCGTCTACTATATCAAGCTGTTTAGACTTTTAAAAACACTGTTGTAATACATTGAGCCACTGAGCATTGTTCTTATGACGTTTTAAACAGGAGGAAAGCGCAAATTACTCTCAAATACTTCAAATATAGTCTGCGTTAGTAAATGCAAGGCTCTTTATGAAATCCAGGCATAACACTGTATGACAACGTTTCAGATGACTGTTCTAGAGCCTACAGCTAATCAGTCTGTCAGATTCTGGAGTGCTTTACAAGTCTAAAGAACATTATAAATTATCTTAAATAAAACAAATACATTTATAGAGATTGTATATAAGTATTTAATTTCTCTCACCTGGGAATTAAGGCCACTTGAATGGTTTGTGAGCACAATGAAGTGCACACAGCATGCCATATCAAAAAGGCAGTTGACTGTGTAAAGCCACATAAAACAAACAAAAAAAAATGCATTATATTGTTATTATACAACTATTTTGCTATTTTACCATCATTTAAACTCACCCATGTGTGGTTCTAAACGTTTGTTAAAAAAATAAATATATTTAAAGAAAAAACAAATCTGTAACCATTGACATCCATAGTAGGAAAATCAAACACTATAGAAGTCAATGGTTACCAGTTTTCAGCTTTCTTCAAAATATCTTTTTGTTCAACCGAAGAAAAGTGAAGGGAGAATAAATAACTGCAAGTTTTCGGACCTCAGGCTGGAAGATGCAAGATTTAAAGACTTGCCTATGCCTGTAGTTGCCAACAGCTGCGAGGCTTATAGCCATGTCTGCAAGAAGACGATTATACTGGTGCTATATTAGCTCATATCAACTGTCTACTATATCAAAGTGTTTAGACTTTTAAAAACACTGTTGTAATGCATTGAGCCACTGAGCATTGTTCTCATGACATTTTTTTAACAGGAGGAAAGCGCAAATTACTCTCCAATACTTCAAATATAGTCTGCGTTAGTAAATGCAAGGCTATTTAGGACATCCAGGCATAACACTGTATGACAACGTTTCAGATGACTGTTCTAGAGCCTACAGCTAATCAATCTGTCAGATTCTGGAGTGCATTACAAGTCTAAAGAACATTATAAATGATCTTAAATAAAACAAATACATTTATAGAGATGGTATATAAGTATATAATTTCTCTCACCTGCGAATTAAGGCCACTTGAATGGTTTGTGAGCACAATGAAGTGCACACAGCATGCCATATCATCTGATAATTTTAGGATATAATTCCAAAAGGCAGCTGACTGTGTAAAGCCACATAAAGCAAAACAAAAAAAATTATGCATTATATTGTTGTTATTATACAACTATTTTGCTATTTTACCATCATTTAAACTCACCCTTGTGTGGTTCTAAATGTTTGTTGAAAAAAAATTTATATATATATATATAAAAAAAAAAAGAAAATCTGTCATCTGACATCTTGCAGCTGGACGGGCATCCGCTGCGTGAAACATGTGCTGGATAAGTTGGCGGTTCATTCCGCTGTGGCGACCCCAGATTAATAAAGGGACTAAGCTGAAAAGAAAAAGAATGAATGAATGAACCATTGACATCCATAGTAGGAAAAACAAACACTATAGAAGTCAATGGTTACCAGTTTTCAGCTGTCTTCAAAATATCTTTTTGTTCAACAGAAGAAAAGTGAAGGGAGAATAAATGATTACAGCATTTTCATTTTTTGGGTCAACTATTCTTTAAAGTTACTTATTGTTTAAATTTCTTCTTATCTGCCCACCTGGCAGCACATTTGTATGCCCCACAGAGATTGTCGCCTTCAGTGACAAAGCCAACGAGTTTCACGATGTAAACTGTGCAGTAGTTGGTGTGTCTGTGGACTCTCACTTCACCCACCTGGCCTGGACCAACACCCCGAGAAAGGTTTTACTTCTTCACTTTTGCAAATACTATCCACACACTGCCATAAAAGCAGTCCAAACAGTGCACATGACTGAAGTTGCACACATTTTGGTTTACACATTGGAAACATTCTGGATTCTCTTAAGTAGGATCAACGGATTGAGGAAACTAGCAACAGAATTGCCCAATTCCTGCCAACCGTTAAGCTTATAAACTAAACTCTGCTTTTCCTGTAGAGTGGAGGATTGGGGAAAATCCACATTCCCCTGTTGGCTGATCTCACCAAACAAGTGTCCAGAGATTATGGAGTCCTGTTGGAGGGTCCTGGAATTGCTTTAAGGTAAATAAGTATTTGATTTAGCCTACTTGTTTTACAGCGAGTGGTTTGCTCTTCAGTTCATCCTTCACTAAACGATGCTTCACATTGTAGGGGTCTTTTTATTATTGATCCGAACGGAATAGTTCGCCATATGAGTGTAAACGACCTGCCGGTCGGTCGCTCTGTTGAGGAAACTCTCCGTCTGGTCAAGGCCTTCCAGTTTGTGGAAACCCACGGTGAAGTCTGTCCTGCCAGCTGGACCCCAAAGTCACCCACGGTACAGTTTTACTGATTCAGCATTGTTTGATTAGTGCATGAAAGACTTCCAAAAGTTGAGATACCTCAGCTTCTTAAACCAGCTAGACTGCTAACGCCTGTTTCACACCGCAAGCGTCAGCGGCGTGTGAGTGGAGCGTGTGTTTTCGGCGTCCATGTTAACAGATTAGAGCTTTCATACCGCACGCAGTAGCAGCGCGTCAGAGCGAGGCGTGAGCGTCGCCGAAGCAGCAGTGCAGCGATAGTTTCGGCACTGGGTCTGATTTTGACGCGCTGCTCACGCTCAATTAAAGTGACAGTGCATTGATAATGACCAAAACACATTGAATGACAGTAAAAAGTAGCAATTTTACCCAATAAATGCGTTAATAATGTCAAATGGTTTATATATAGTCATTCAAATTAACTTAAAATGATTAAAAATGGCAACAAACATTTATTTAGGGCTGAACTACTAAACCAAATGTATTTACATACTCATGTATGTAACAATTTTAGTATCAGTTTTGCTTAAGTTGCACACTAGTGTTGTAGGAGAGGGGAAATAGAATATTTACGGGATTTGTAGTCCATAGCGAAGTGTATTGTGGGTAGTGTAGTTCGACACGCATGCTGGATGATGTGAGCTCGCTGTGTTCTGTGCAGCTGAGCAGAGGAAGAAAGTTTTACTCGGCTTTGTTTTATGTTCACTCGAGTTATTCCTACCGGGAGCTGTTTGCACTGTGAATCTGACAACACGAAAATAAGTAAAAGAATGGCATGCATTAATTGCTTTTGTCCGTCTCATCCTCTGCACGAGCATGAATTAACGAGCTGTAATTCTGCCACTGGACATCACTGAAGCGGAGAAAGTAACACTAGTTTGATCATGTATAAATATCATTATAACTATATTGTATAAATATTATTATAACTAGGTCTACAGCAACCTGACTATCAAAAAACAAATGACATGATATCACAGGCGATTGTCTTCTGACTGTAGACACTTCTCATATAAGTTAGCTTGAGAAGCATACAGTACTATTTGATCTATAAAATTTGTTAAATAAACATTTGCAGTTTAAAGAAACAGCATAGGAGGGGCCTTGGTGCAGATGAAAAGTTGAAAAAGTGTATTTGTATATAGAGAGACATAGGTAACTAGATAGAATAGAAAGAGATAGGTTAATCTCTGCAGCAGCTGCCGAAGAGCTGAAAAGGCAAACGCCTGTGTGCTGCTACTGCTCGACATACGCGCTGCGCACGCTCTGCTCACGCGCCGCTGACGCTTGCGGTGTGAAACAGGTGTAACACATCAAATCTTTTAATGAAAGTTTATGTGGTTATTAAAGTTTTAATGGATGACTTAAATGAACAATGTGTAAGACAGGGGGGCCAATAATTCAGGGGCTTTAATAATTCTGACTTCAACTGTGGGTCTTAAATCATTTTAAAACAAGTCTTCATTTTCCTTTGTTCATGCATTGCTTCTGAATCTAGCCCAAACCCATACAATCACCAGCAATCCATCTCAAAAAAACTTTGATAAATAATTAAAAATGACCTTTTTACGTTTATAGTTTTTAAATTATTTTCCATACAATAGCATTTGTTTAAAAGTGCTCCATTTATTTACTGTTGGGAACACCGACTAGACATATTAGCCGCTTTTCCACTATCGTGCTGAATCGTTCTTCAAACAGAACTGTTCCATTCCGTGCCAAACCGGGCCAGACAGCACGGATACGGTTTCATTTTCCACTGTCGTGCTGCGACAAAGCTCTTTAAAACATTACACAAAACGCATCAGTAGTTGCCTTGGTAACGCAATGTAAACGGCTCCCTTTGTTCAACTAAAGTTAAATAAGAGCCGAAACTATTTATTTATTTTTTTCATAAAAGCAAAAGCAACCATGTGACTAAACACTGTTATGCCGCTCTATGAAATAGGGGTGCTAAATGTGCACCCTTATTTATTTATATGTTGCTCAGCTCTGGCTAAATTTTATTTGGAGGGAAAATTACCAAAATGTAACGTGATGATTAAAAATAATTGGAGGGGAAATAAATAATATTTAAAATCTCTGAACACAACAGAAAAATAAACAATGATAAGACAACAAAAATAGTGCATTTGTATTATAGTGGCAGAAATATAATTTTGTACAGGCCTTGTCAAAGGTGAGCGGGCACTTTAACTAATAAAAACACAGCACATAAATTATTTAATTTTTAACAATTAATTAAATTACACTGCGTTTTTATATCAAAAGTTGATAATGATATAAAATATACTACATTTTGATGGTAAAATGAAACCAATTAAGCGATGGCTGTTATTTGTTTTAGTATTCAAACATTAAATAACGAATGCAGCAAGTGAAAAAAGACGAATATGAAACAACACATATATTGCAGGATTTAAAGCATTTAAAGCACTATTATATTTAGCAAAATGCTGCTCTATTATCTTTTTATTTTGATCATTTTATTTTTATTATAATAATTATTTTTGTGTTCATATTAACTAACAAGCTGTAGGCGAATTATTGCTAGACGTTTTAGAAAATATTTGCGTAGCTATATAAAGATCACCACAAAAAAACTAAAACACAGAAACATGTTACATGCCTCATAAATGTCATATAACTTATGTATAACTGAATCATATAATTATCTAGAGCTGAAATGATGAAAATTGCTCATTTTATTTTTTATAAAACATTTGTCAAAACGTATTGATATTTTTTGAGTAAAAGCAATACTGACATTTAAGAATCCATATTTATTTAATTCATTCATTCTTTTGACTTGTTTATTAGTGCATATGCTATAATATAAATCATACAACAGTACCTTGGACAGTTACAGTGCCGCTCCGTAAAGCTGTCAAGCAAAGTCTTTTGGACGGCCGACATTACAACACGACGTCCTTCAGGTGGTCTCGCCGGTATTAACAAGCTGTCCTGGCTTTGAATTAAAAAGTGCAATTATTTCCTCGTTGTTAAAAGAGTCTGCAAGTTCGTGTTCCATGGATATATATATCGTGATGTTGTTGTGGAATTTGGACATCGACGATGCTAAGCGTGACTTTATTCGCTTTATTCGATGCGCAGCAGGAAAAAAAGTGAGCAGCGCAAGTCGCTGGCATGTTTCTCCCAGATCAGAGCGAGTTTTGTGCTGTGAAATACAGCGCTGCGTGCAATAAACTCACATTCAGCAGGCGAAGTAGGTCTGTATTCAAGTCAATAAAATAATAACGTTAATGAATAAAATATCTTCGTAAGAATGTGATGAGTTATTCACTTCTCTGCCAGAGACTGCTCTATGCTCTCATCCCATACGATCCCATACGAACCACTAACATCATTAATTTAGGAAATCATCCACCCTTTTCAAACTGTATCGTTTAGACCTGGATCGTTATTTTATATTAAATGTACTGTAGTTTATTGAGGATGTCTGATGACTAGCGCGCTTCTGCTGAGCCAGCTGTGGTAGCTTAGCAACCGAGTCGCGACGTCAACACACAGAACCTGTCAGCACAGTTCAGCACGGTTGTCTAACCGTGCCGAGAATTCCGGGCTGAGAACGGTTTGTAATCGTGCCGCGCCGTTCCAGGCTCAGTGGAGAAACAACCGTAACCGTACCGAAGTGTTCTTAGAACGGTTTGGCACGATAGTGGAAAAGCAGCTATTGTTTTGCATAGATTTAGGTTATCGTTTTTCAAACTTTTAAAACATTTGTTAATTTTAAAGAAAGTATGTTGGAAAAAAAGTGTGCATACAAGTAAAGCTTGCTTGTTTTTACACAATATTTAAAATGTTTTGCTAAGAAATATCTAAAATATAATAAAATGTATTATTAATTTTTTATTGTATTATTAAATGTATTAAATGATTATTTTTTTGATAGGGCAAATCTTCATCTGGGCCATTTGAAAAATACCTTAGCGTTTAGCCCCTTATGAGGCTAAAATTTCATTCATAATGGTCCTGAAAATGTCTTAAAGTCTTAAATTTAACTTGGTGAAACCTGCAGCAACCCTGTTAAGACTACTGATAATCAAATGAGTTTTTTGTAATATTGATGAAAACGTGGATTATTTGTCAGAGTTATTGTACAAGATTTAAATGTAAGACTTTTGATTTAGGAATTCCTCCTTGTTTTTCTTTTTGTTTGCAATTTATTTGCATGTATTATAAAAAATAAAGCTCCACAAATGAGCATACACACTTTAGCAAATCATAAGATTTTACACATTTGGCATTTCTACTCAGGATGGAATATTTTGTAGATGGAAACAGCAATTGTAACAATGCAAACTTGATCAGAATAAGTCGTGTTTTATTAGCTAGAAACCTTCTGTTGTCATGGCTCTATATAATGTTGTTATTTTTATTGTGGATTTATGTATTTTTGTGTTTGTTTTAGATTAAACCCACTCCAGATGGCTCTAAGGAATACTTCGAAAAGGTCAACTGAAACCACAAAAAATACCAGTACTGAAAGATCACACAGATCTTAGCACGTAACTGAAACAAGTCCATAATCTACATCCAAAATCAAGCTAATTATTTATGGACATCCTGTATTAGTTTGTTGGCAGTTGATAGGGAACGGGATCTGTTGTGATTTATGTATTTGTTAAGCTGTTCAAATAAAGTCAGAAATGCACTGTTGAATTTGTCACTTTGCCAGAGTAGATGCTTTCATTCCAGCGTTTGGCTTTCAGACACTAGCTATTGAATATTTGACATTTTAATGACAGATTGTGGTGTTCAAATTTGGATCAAAATTACAGAGGAACTGTTTGTAACTTAATAAAGCAATATCTGTAGGACTAGAGCAAAGAATTCTGATTTGCATTTTGAATATAGCTGTTCAGACTGAATGTGTGCACAAACTACTAACTTACTTGAGAGATTTCAGACTAAGAATGTGCAATATTCATTCTATTATGATAATACTGTTTTAATAATGAGGTGGGGGAAAAGGAACAAAAACAGTAGCAGAATAAAATGATCCAAATTTCTGTTATTAAAGCAAAATATATCTCTGTAAAAAGGTTTTGAAATTTGGTTATATCATATATACCATCTTATGAGTTATGTTTTTGACAAAATATTATATTTTTCTGATTTACTAATGAAAATAATTTCAAACAAAGCCAGGACCCATTTCAAAAAGAAGATTTAATCAATTTTTGAGCTTTGAGTTGCCTTAAAGATGGGGAAACTTGACAGAGTCTAAACAGAGTGAAACTCTGAGCAGGTTGAGTTAAACTTGTTTGACATTTTGGGTTGATGCTACTGTAAATTTGCATAGTAATTGACACAGAATCATCTGACTTTCAATTTGAGATTAAATATATATATATATATATATATATATATATATATATATATATATATATATATTAATATATTATTACAAAACTGGCAGATAGTTTTTCTTTTGCCCCAATGAAACTAAATATCTAAAAATTTCTTTAGAAACAAATATTCTCTATTTAAGATTTTAATATTTGTACTTCGAATGCGATAAACTTAGTACTAAATGCATTTTTGCAGTGCACATGACTGAAGTATTCAAACATCACCTGTGCTTTAAAATGGGAGAGGAGACTAAAAGAAACTGGATTTAGCGAAAAAAACAAAAAACAAAACAAAACACCTAACACAGGTTAGAGTCACAGAAAGTTACGGGGGTAACTGTGTAAGTTTCTCTTGTTTTTGAAATGGCTTGACTTGCTTTCTCGAATTTTACACTTTCCATTCTGAAACAAAAAAAAACTAACTAATTTTTGGGAAGGGTATAAACAGAGGTTGGAGCCAGCTCCAAATGGGTGGGACTTGAACTCCAAGTGTGCTGTTTAAAACTAGTTTTTATCTATTTAATGTCTTGAACATGACAAAGTCCATTATTGTGCTTTATGAATGTCTACACGATTGGTCTTAAACTCAATTCCTGGAGGGCCGCAGCTCTGAATAGTTTAGCTCCAACCACCTCCAACTCATACCTGCTTAATAGTCTATAGTAGTTTCAAACACCTTGATTAGATGGATCAGCTGTTTTTGATTAGTGTCGGAGCAAAACTTTGCAGAGCAGCGGCCCTCCAGGAACCGAGTTTGATACCTATGGTCTACACCTACCCCAACCCTAAACCCAACTTCACATTGACTACATTTACATGAGCATCTGTAATCAAATTATTTGCATTAATCTGAAAAGACAATCATATGATTAAGATCATGCACTCAACGGATGTTGCTTTGCTCAAGTTGGGGAAGGGACAGAGCTTTCGGGTGCTGATGTTTGATTGATTTTATTTTGGTTTGTGAAAGCAAAATTCTCCAGTGATTATACCGCCTCCTGATGCTGAATGTGGTTATACTCATGGCAGGTATTATTTGGTAGTATGGTCATTTATTTCACTAATTTGGCAATCGTCAAATGTCATCTGGGAAACAGGTTGAATTTCCGCTTAGACCAAAAATCCCATCAGTGTTCCGTTTGGGACGACACTAAATTCATAAGACTATGCTGTTGAGTGTGAGTGCATAGTGTGCCATTTGGGTTGCAGCTCAGCATTTGCTTTGTTTCAAACAATTCTCCACTTTGAATGAATCATTGAGTGAATGATTCAAATGAATCACTCATTAAGACAGGGCTGTGCCACCACCTGCTATCGGTTGTAATATCATTAGAGATGCTCAGATCGATTGGCCAGAGATCAGTAGATGATCACATTTCACAACTCGACCGGTACTCGTAGATCTGGCCGATCTTATGAACCAATCGCCAGTGTTTGTTTACGAGTTTACAAGCAGAGAAAGATGCATGTGCGCACCCGGGTTATGCATCAGCAGCGCTACAACACATGAGCAACATTTCCAAATTGCATTGTTAATCATATTTCTTACCATTTCTGTTTTATAAATTTTTTTTTGTAAAACTGCATCTGACCATTACATGTGCAGTGCATCCGGAAAGTATTCATAGAGCTTCACTTTTTCTGTATTTCTTTTTGTTACAGCCTGATTTCAAAATGGATAAAATTAATTTATTTCCCTAAAATTCTACACACAATACCCCATAATGACAATGTGAAAAAAGCTTTTTGAAATTGTTGCAAATTTATTCAACAAAAATCCTTAAAAATCACCTGTACTTAAGTATTCACAGCATTTGCTTAATACTTTGTTGATGCACCTTTGGCAGCAATTACAGCCTCAAGTCTTTTTGAATATGATGCCACAAGCTTGGCACACCTGTCTTTGGGAATTTTTGCCCATTCCTCTTTGCAGTACCTCTTAAGCTCTATCAGGTTGGATGGAAAGTGACTGTGTACAGCCATTTTCAGATCTCTCCAGAGGTATTCAATAGGATTTAGGGTCTGGGCTCTGGTTGGGACACTCAAGGACATTCACAGAGTTGTGTTGTGTGCTTTGGGTTATTGTCCTGCAGGAAGACAATCTGTCGCCCCAGTCTGGGGTCAAGAGTACTCTGAAGCAGGCTTTTATTCAGGATGTCTCTGTACATTGCTGCATTCATCTTTCCCTCTATCCTGACTAGTCTTCCAGTTCCTGCTTCTGAAAAACATCCCCACAGCATGATGCTGCCACCACCATGCTTCACTATAGTGATAGTTTTAGCCTGGTGAAGAGCAGTGCCTGGTTTTCTTTAAACATAACACATGGCATTCACTCCAAAGAATACAACTTTAGTTTCATCAGACGAGAGAATTTAGTTTCTTATGGTCTGAGAGTCCTTCAGATGCCTTTTGGCAAATTCCAAGTGGGAAGTGGCTCCCGTCAGCAGAGATTTATCTGTAACCTTCCCCAGCCTTGTGCCTAGAGACAATCCTGTCACGGAGGTCTACAGACAATTCCTTTGTCTTCATGCTTGGTTTTTGCTTTGACATGCACTGTCAAACCTGGGACCTTATTGACCTTATTCTAAAATGCAGAAGTGCGCCTGTTTTCGCGATTGTCTTTGAACTTCCGTTTCAGTCGCCTATGGGAGAAATGACAAGGAATAATAAACGGCAAAAAACAGTCAAACTACTTGCTCTACCAACAAATGTTTGCATGACTATACAGACCAAGTAGAATAATATAACAAGGAAATATCAGTTTGCAACATCAAACAGCAAAACGAGCAGTTTTTAATGTCTAAAAATAAATGGAAGTGAATGAGACCGGAAGTCTCGTGCCAAAAAGGTTCAAATGGCAGCGCCCGCTCGATCAACTGAAATGACTACAGATTAACTTCAATTAAGCTGCTAAAGAATGTAGAATCTCAAGAATGATCAGTGGAAACAGAATGTACCTGAGCTCAATCTGAAGCTTCATGGCAAAGGCTGTGAATACGGACGGGTGTTTTTTTTTTTTTTTAATTTGCAACAATTTAAAAAAAAAATCTTTTTTCACATTGTCGTTATGGGGTATTGTGTGTAGAATTTTGAGGAAATAAACAAATTTAATCCATTTTGGAATAAAGTGGAAAAAGTAAAGCAAGCAATGGCAAAGTTATATAACGCATGAAACACCCTAAATATCATATTTATCCATGATAACACAATCTGCACAAGTCGAATATTTGTTATAGAAAGAAATCAAGAATGTTGATCATAGAATGTGGTAAATCTGGTACATCCCCGACTCTTTAACGACTCTTTTCTGCCATCTTATAATGGATGTTGACAAACACACTATGTTGAAGACATATGAAGCAGCCATCCCACCATTAGTTTATTCTATTGAAAAGTGCAATCAGTTTTACATACTGAGAGTGTGTGATTCTTGTCGTTCCCATTCAATGACTCTGCTCCGACTCTGCTCTCCTCCAGCAGAAATCTTTAATTACAACAACTGTTCCTTCATATATAAACCATGCCTACATAACCTCAAAAACAATGTTTATTTCTTTTTTCTCCTTTACAGCAAGTTAATATTGTGTTTAAAATGTCTCTTCAGACTTCACATGGAACATGACATGAAGAACCAGAAATCAATTGTTTTTTTAAATTGGGAGGAATGAGGTTTAGAAAAAGGCTTTGCCACTTCTCAAACGTTTTTTTTTTTTAGTTACATACTGTATTTACACAATGGAACATAAGAAAAATAAGAACAACAGCTTGGTCTAAGTGTGTCTGCACTTAGCAACCATGAAAAACATCGAGCAAAGTGTACAAGAACTTCACTTTGTACAGTATGTCTGCAGAGATTTAGCATGTGTGCCTAAATTGTGTCTTGACATTCACAATTTTGGTTCAGATCATGGATACAAAAATAAGCATGAGAGAATCGGCCGTCCAAGACAACGAATAGCCTTTCAACTCTTTAAAAAAAAAAAAAACCTGAAACAAATCATAATAAAAAAAGCTGATGACTATCTCCTCTATGAGCAGCACAAAGTCAACAAAGCACTTATTTTTGAGACCGTCCTACAAGATGCAAATGAACAAGGGTAGTGATGGGGGTCACCTAAAAAAAACCCAAGTGGAACTCTTATTAAAAACAAACAAACAGAATCTGATCATATGATTTGGTGAATAATCCATGCAATATCAGGCAAGATGTAACCAAATGTGCCACCCCAACCTTCAAATAAAGTAACAAACAAACCTTAAACCTTAGACTGTCCATAAAAGAAAGAAAAGACACCCTTTAATAAATCTGTACAACCAAAATACATTTGAGATCTACATCTACAGTTACATTATTAAGGTTATATACATGGCCACCCCCTCCATATATTATCTTTACCAGCAGACTTCATTCAAACCCAAACGACAACATAAGACTAAACTGGAAAAAAGGAAACATCACGTCACACAAGCCATAAAAACTATCTCAGATCGTCTCACTAAATTCTCCCGTGGATAGCGAACTGTATCTGATGTACCAAGCGACAGGACAGCACCCGCTAAAGCTAAACCTGGACGCTTCGCATCGTTTCGTATCAATTTATCTATGGAAAAAAAACGAAGAAATTAAATATTTTGGAATTTTAAACCACATTGTGTTTTTGGTGTGATTTGCAAGCGCGTAAAACGATACCACAACAATGGCGACTCTGTAATACAAAACAGACAAGCAAGAGGATGGACGTAAACCCCACTCTCCAAAATATTCTCATATAATAGAACAAAGGCTCTCAATACACTTTGGCCTCTTCACTGAAGAGAGCTAGACCATTCCATCAATAAAGATCTGTTCAATGGTTGTTTTGGGTGGGATTGACTTTCTAAGAAATAAGAGCAATGCTGTGGTGTACTTTCTTTCCCCTTTTATCTGCCTGCGTTTCCTCTGGAGGGAAAAAAAAAAAAAAATCAACGATTAAAAAAAAAAAAGGGAAAAAAAATTAAAAGTCCTGTTTATTTAACCTCTCGGTTTACCCTTGTGTATGCATCATGCCGCAACGTTTAATTCATTGAGAAAATGGAAAACTAGATTTTGTACAAGATACCACAATCTCATCTTGCAAAATAAATGGAGACTTTGTGCCCGTTTCGATCGGGAGGAAGTGTCGGCTCTTCTGCTGCGTCTCTGCAGAGTTTTAGTCGATTTTCACATTTGTGTAGATCTTCCTCACAAAGGCACTTGTTCCCATGTAACCCACCGCTCCTGATAACGAAAAGGAGAGGTGTTGTGTTCATAACGCTGCATTCCCATGTAGGAGCATTTGATTTAAGAGGGGCTTTTCTTGTACTCACCACACATGATTCCCAGAGCAGTGCTGAACACAGCCATGTAGCCAAAGTAGAATGACGTCTGGAATAAGCCATACATCCTGGGGAATCAATTCAGAAATCAATTAATGATATGTAGTTATAACTTATGTGGATAAATTCAGAATAAGATAAGACTGGTATATATTTTGCACTGTCAGTGTAAAAAAAACAACAACAACAACAACAACAGTCACTTTCACTTGTCAGTTCACTTGGCACTCATCCGAGACAAAGTCCAATCTAAATAAATGGGTGAATCCTGAAAATTCAAAAACTGCTTGCAGAAGGCACGGTTCAATTACACATATAAAATCAGCAGCAGAATCTGAAGTAATCTGAAGTGGTTGTTGCTTGAGCCCTACTTGTGTTTAAAAATGTACTTTGCCAGAGCTACTGCAGGTATGCAAAGATCAGTGAGACACCAATCTCCTTTAAGACTGTTTCAATGGTAATCAGAAAATGCAGTTACAAACACTAGAAGGCAGAACTCATTGCAAAGACAACCGGACGACATGCGTCAAACGCAGACACATATACTGTAGGCTACATTCCAGTCCAAATTATTATGCCCTTCAATGTACGTCATTAATTACATTAAACATGTGCCCACTACATTCAGAACAACATTCAAATCTCCCAATATAAAAAAAAATACATACAAAAACTCGTATTTACTCCAGCACACCCACATAATTATAATTACATCATTCTTAATTCATTTGGCCTGCAGTGCTTGCCAACAACATGAAGCCTGTTAGCAAAGAATGTATGCCTTTTTGCCATTTTAATGGGTTTTATTTTTTCTCTTGAAGTTCCCAAGTATATCTATTTTGTACTTGGTGTAAAATTGATGAATGTAAATATATGAAGTCAAACAAATAAAAA
Organism: Danio rerio; assembly: GCF_052040795.2. NCBI lineage: Eukaryota > Metazoa > Chordata > Actinopteri > Cypriniformes > Danionidae > Danio > Danio rerio. Next base: position 9,997,867 of record NC_141033.1, read on the forward strand.
TATTTCAGCAAAAACTAAGCTATTTGCATTAGACAAAATAAGGATCCAGACGGGTTAATATAGGAAGTTTTTAACATCTTGTAAGTGTGTGTGTGTTTGTGTGTGTGTGTGTGTGTGTCTGTGTATACAAGGAGCAAACATCTTTTTTTTTTAACTTTTGATAAAAGGAATTTACACAAGTTGAGAGACTTAGGATAAATAAATTAGTGTTTTTAAAATGTAAAGCATTCATATATATAACAACATTAGTAAACAAAACAAACTCACTTTGTTTTGAAGAAATAGTAGTAGAAGGAGTACATGTAAACATAAACTGCTGTTGACGCTGCAGAGAGAAAGCTTGTCCACTGCCTGAATGACACAAAAATGAAAATAACATTAATCTTACATTAATTACTGTCATGATGTCATCTGGCTATGATGCATATGTCTCAACAACACATTTTAAACGCCTCTGTGGTCTGATTCCAAATCCCCTTGGAAGGAAAGATGTAGAAACTAAATTAAAATGCACGAGCAAAACAACATTTCCAAAGACAATACGCCTTTACCATCTGTAGTCTTCTGCATTGAGAAGAAAGTAGGTGCAGACAATGGTGACGCAGACAGTAACGATGCACAGGATCACCAGCACCAGCATCATAAATCCATACACATAGTAAATCTTGTAGGCCCAGAAAGATGTGAAAATGAAGTACCTAAAGGGAGACATGAGGCGCTTTTTAATCTTACAGATATTTCAGACATATATATACATACATACATATATATATATATATATATATATATATATATATATATATATATATATATATATATATATATATATATATATATATATATATATCCAGAACAAGTCTGCAGACTTACATTTCAATGAATATCGAGCCAAATGGAAGGATGCCACCTAAACACACGATAACTGCTGGCTCCATAAACCTGTTAATCAGAGAAAGATTGATTTGTTAGGCTATAACTATCAATTTCTGCATTTATTAAGTATTTATATTCAGATCACTTATTTGAGTATTAGGTAATTATGCTCAGAATTTTTTTTTTAAAAACCTGGACAAACATAAAAGCCAATAATGATGCAACACTACACAGATTCACATTGCATTGTTTGGTACAAGACTTTTGGTTCGGTGCTCAAGTCCTTTTCAAAAACCCAGCTGTGTGCATCTGAGAAAGCTTCTGCAGTGTTGTGTTGAACTAGCTATACATGTGTGTGTGTGTTCTTAAATAATTAATAATCATAATTCCATAAAAAATAAATAAACAGACAATATTCTGGTCACACTTTAATTTGATGATCTGTTTGTTGAATTTAAGTTACATTGCATCTACGTGCCAATTAATTCTCATTAGATTATAAGCAGACTGTTAGGTTGGAGTTAGGGTTAGTGCAAGTTGACATGTACTTGCAAAGTTTCTTACAGTCAGTTAAATGTCTGTTGAAGGAGCATATCGAAACATTAAGCAGACAGTCTACTAATACTCAAATGGACCATCAAAATAAAGTGTTACCAACATTTATTATATAAATTTGATATTGGCCACACAATTTAAGATTTTTACATTTTTGTTTTATCAGTTTAAATGTTTAGCAGTTTAATGGGGTATATGCCGAAGCATGCTAATAGGACTTTTAATTTGCCAGTAACCTGGGTTAAGCGCTTCCGGCGTATTGAATGCCAATGCAAAATCCGGTGCGTTTAAGGTCTGTTTTCTTTAAAAATCAGCGATCTCCACAAGTTGAGTGATATCCGATTTAAAGTGGGTCTCAGATTGTACAAGAAGCACTGCATTAAATTACATTTCCCCCGCCATATCTTTATAATATGAGCATTTATTTTACCCCAGTATATTCAATGGAGCTTCTGCGTTAGCCTGCTGATTCTGATGGGCGCGTGCGAGTAAACAGCTTTTTGCCTCGTTTTACGCTTGAGCAACTAAATAAATGCTAAAGTTTATTTAACTGAATGTATTTTAATGACATTACAACATCGATGCTGTATAAGGAACCGTATAAAATGGTAAAAAGTTCACAATAACAGGTCACCGGAAGTGTATCAGCATGGGAACTGCACTAGCTCGGCATATACCCTATTGTGACTTCGGTATTTAATATGTTTATACTTTGTACCTCAATGTCAGGACAGATCCACACAACGCCGCTAGATGGCAACACTTAATTCGGTTAATGGTCTTGTGTCAACAGAATATAACTTTCCCTGTAGTTTAGTTGACTCTTTATTCCACCCTGATAAATAAACTACTAGTGAGTCAACAATTCGAACTGCAAAAATATTAAGTACAGTTAAATTGAGTAGCCTAATATACTTTAACATTCCAACCTCAAAAAAATAATCAAACATCGTTAGTAAGAGTATATCACTTTCCTTCGGCTTAGTCGGTTTTCAATAGCCTAGTTTTAATTATTTATAAAATATATCTTTATAAATTTGTAGTATCATCTAACCTTGTGACACTTTCAGGTATTATATTTGTGGTGCTAGGTTATAGCACTGGATTAATGAAGACATAAGGACAGATGATAAGCAGAGAATAATAACAAATGTGAGTCCTGCAGCTGTATTTGTTGTGTACATAGAGCGCATGTGGTCGTGACATGCAAATGTGAGTGCGGAAAAAGTTCACAGCCGTGCACGCAAAGCGATTTCATAGTCTTGCATATTGTTAGCGACTTAGTCACATTATAGGACTGCACAATTTCGTTATGTTATATACACAGTAGCCAAACAATTACATCCCTGAAAGACGTCTGGAATGAAGCGGGTCATCTGCTTTGATGACGAGGGAGACACACATCGAAGTGAACTGTGGATTTTGTCAATCATTACACCCCTAAAAGACAACTAAGCAGGTTTTAGGCAATCTGTGAAGTGTATATACCATTTCTTTTCTGGGATGGGTCTGGGTACAGCATTGACTCTACAAGGAAAGTTGGGCTGTCCGGAGAGGTTTCTGCCCAGGATCGTCCCCACCAGGTTCAGAGGTAGAATTACAAATAAGCAGATGCAGCACACCGCAACCTGATCAAACAAATGAGAAACATCACATTTCAACAAATACATTGCATACAGTACTGTGCAGAGCTATACACACTTGAAAATAGCTTCTATTATGCTTAGTCAGATATTAAATTAATTGTTGTGTGCAACCGAGCTGTCAGTTAACTTTAAAGGGCAGTATCAATTTATAGATTAAAGTACATCATAAATTGGTCAACTGTCTGAAAGAAGTCAGTCATTTCAACCCTCCTGAACACACCCATTTACGTTTGTAACTTTTGATTTTATGATATGAAAGCAAATCCACTTTTGCTTGCATTTACAAAGAACAAGGGCTTGCACATCCCACACCAAATTTATGATTTATAAAAATACAAACTTAACAGGAGAATGTGCGCATATAAGTAAACTATTAGTAAACATATCTGCCTTAAATATTCACTTGAAATCATAAGAGCATAGTCAGTATTAAACAAAAATAATTACTTATTCTGACATATGTTTACTTGTAGGAAGGTTTCTATGCAAAGTTTTATAAAGGAGTCCCCAGGGCTGGGTAAGTAGATCATAAAATTAATTGTATGTCTGGCCTTAGAGTGCTTTCATACCTACACTTTTGTTTCGGAACCTGTCTCGTTTGCCCAGTTAGCGCGGTTTGATTGGCATATGTGAAACCAGCAATCGCGATTGGATCCGCGCCAAAACAATCGCTCCAAGATCGCTTGAATGAGATGGTCTCGGCTCGATTGAAACAAACTCTGGAGCGGATCGATTGTAGTGAGAAAACAAAATGATCCGCGCCTGGTTATATCAGTGTTTTATGGATATGTAATAGGCATACGGCTATATGAAGAAAGAATTATGAGTAGTGCGGGAGATCATTCAACAGACATCCCGGAAGTTTCGGTAGTCTCCCACAAATGCACAGACACTACAGGATGCCCGCAAACAAGTGATAATCTCTGTTACACAAAAGCTGAAAACCTGTAACCATTCACTTCCATAGTAGGAAAAACAAGGACTATAGAAGGCAATGGTTACAGGTTTACACAGCTTCTTTTGTGTTCAACAGAGGAAAGTCAAACCAGTGAAGGGTAAGTAACCCCAGAATTGTAATTTTTGGGTGAACTATCCCTTTAAGTAGCACTTGAACATGCTCTTAAGGCTGATTCATAATTCTGCGTCAAAAGCCAGCGTATGCTACGGCGCTGACGCATAGCCCTTCGCCGTGGCCATCGCTGATGTGCACCTCTCAAAATATGTAACTACACGTCGCAACGACGCATAGCGCAAGCTCTGTGATTGGTCAGCTTGGTAGCACTAACGAGTCTGGGCGGGACCGAGAGCCGCGTGAATGGCGCGACCCTGAAGAAGCGAGTGTTTACAAGTGTGGAGTCCCGTGAAAGAGTTCCGGATAGAAAGTTTTGTTTTGTGTTTACCTCAGTTAAAGTTGTTGCACGTCCGCCGGTTCCTGCCTCAAAATGAGCGAGTTTGAGCCACTAGTACATCCCGGAAGTGTTCAGGAAAACCAAAAAAAGCAGCGAAGAAAATCGACACAAAGGAACATTTACACCTCACTGCCAACTAGCGTTTCGGAAGTGTTAATGCAGAACAACAGAGACAGCGCGCAGAAGAATAAATGCACAGCCACGCACGTTGCATGCGCCATGGGTTACGCTGGGCACTTGATGCAGAAGTATAAATCAGGCTTAAGTCGTTAAAGCCCTATGTGTTTGAAGAGAGGGTTATAAGGTCACCTGCAGGACAACCATCAGATTACACCTTTAACTTTATTCAGGTGTAGTGTGATTATAAATAAAGGATTTGATTGTATTTCTATTGAACACTTTATTACTCTTTTAATATAATTATTATATCAACTAAGTAATTAAAAGAGCAGGGTTGGAAAAGAAATACACATCTTACATTGAAAACAAAAATGGTAAAAAAGATTGTTCAAACATTTTGCCAGTGCCTCAACCTGTCAGTAGGTGCTTAATTTAATTTTGATTGCTGATACACCTGAAATGACGATTAAAGGTTAAACGTTCGGATGCGACTCCATTTAGGTTATATTTCAGCACTTGCCAAATGGACAGCGACTCCCGTGTAGAACCTTTTTTAGATGTTTATGAAACAAACGAATAATTGCAATGAGCATTCGTAAACCTTGCACATAGAGAATGCTAGAACAGAGAAAAGAGACGCTGCAGCAGTGTTTATCATTAGAATATTTGAGCGTTGTATTTTTTATTTATTTTTTGTCAGGATGGATTTAAACATAATCAGAGCAGTCAATGCAAAATGAGGAACTTTCAATTGCATAATACAGGTATTTAAACCATGGTGTAAATGACTTCCAAAAGGACTTTGAACTTTATAACACCACTAGCATGCAACAAACAAATCAAACTGTCCACATTAACATTAAGATTTAAAATAAATGACTCTTTCCCAACTCACCATAGTGCCGAATGGGATTGCTCTTGAGGCATGGTAGTAGATGGCGATGAAGTTGATGAAGAACGCTGTACCACACACCATTGCAGGAATCAGGAAGGCTCCAATAAACATCTGCTTTATCCATCTCCTCCCTGCAAAAAAATAAACAAATAAAAAAAAATAGTAGGTAAAGAAACAACAGGATACTTTCATCCCTAACATTTGACTGGATTGACTGGAACAGCTTCAAAGGGCTCATTTAAAGGATATTAATATTAAGAATGTCTCTGCTTCAGCACTTGAGATTAATTAGTTTTAACATTATATAGTATGTTAAATGATGAAATTGTAATAAATAGAAGCAAAAAAGCATTTAACCTGACAGACTACTAACTTGTGTATGTAAAAACGAAAGAATTCAAATGAAAAATCATTTGGAGGAAATTAATTGGGATTATCAGTTTAATCATTATGCAGCATAAATAAAACTAGTGAGTAATATATAAATAACACCATCTGACATATAAAAAAATTGATAGTACTTTGATTTGAATCTAGATTCTATCTGGACCTAAATATAACTAGCTACATATTTACTAACTCATTGTAAATATATTTGGAGCTTTCCTTTAAGCAGATGTTACATGTTTTAGTTTGCATACCTCCTTGTTTTGCATATAGGCTTCCACCAAAGTAGCCATTGACTGGAGACGTGGCAGCATAAACAAATATGGCTGTACTCAACATGGACCCTCTCCTACAAAAGCATGAGATTTTATTAATGAAACCAATATTATCAAGAACATTTTTCAACAGATTGTTTTTATCCCTTACAGTCCCTATTTCCATATTTCCAAATGTTTATTGCGGCTACACATTATTTCATTTTTAATTCAGCCCTGTAAATGATAATTAAATAATACAAGGGTATAGCTAGTTCATTTGAAATTGTCCTATTAATCATAGGTGAAACTTACTCTGTATACAAGTCCTCAATCATGGCCAAAATGATGACTATAAGGGAAACTGAAAAAATTTGACAGCCAGAGCCAATGAGGGAGGAGAAGATCAGCGGGTGACTGGATGGCCTGAACACATCCCCGTGAACCTGCTTCCAGCCATATTCATCACCAAGATCACGATCCTGATTGAGAGATTAAAAAAAAAAAAGAAGTAGAAGAAAACAGAATACAGGTTAAATGCAGAGAGATTTCAACCCTGGAAAGAAAAAATTAGGATTAAATTACAGAGCTGTAAACATTGTGAGGTTGTAAATCAACATGGATACAACAAATTATGGGTGGTAGGTGTGACCGAAATTCTAGAGATGCTCTGATCAATCAACTGAAGATTGGCATCAGCCGATAATCACATTTAATGACTCGATCGAGACTCACCAATTAGGCCGATTTTATGAACAAATAACAGGTGTTCGTTTAGGATTTTACAAGCAGAGGAAGACACACATGCACTTTTTATATCATCAATTTTACATCAATTTTTATATCCGTGTTATGTTATTTTCTGTAAAGCTGCTTCTGGCCATAATATGTTTACACCTAAATGGTAAAAAGAAATGCGTTTAAGGGATTATATGCAACATTCTTAATTTATTCACTAAGGTAAGGCAAGATCTCCACTTAAGTGTCATACTTGGATGGAAAATGTGCTTTGAGGCATTATAAAGCTTGAAGCATTAAAACTGGTACTCAGTATCGGCCGATCACCACAATAAAGTATTGGAACTCTGTATCAGCTGCAAAAATCCTGATCGGAGCATCTCTACTAAATTCTATTTCACTGTATGGGTAATTTTATTTCTGAGAATTTATATATTTCACCATATATTTTTTCCAAAAAAATCTATAAAAAATGTAATAAATAAACATAAATACTTCAATAATTTAAAGGATTTCACATTTTTCTTTTATTTGGACACTTGTTAAATATAGTAGGAATGGGCAATATTGGGTTTTAATGATTTTTCAAACTCCTTCAAGCTAAGCTAATGCTAATATCTTTTTTTGTTTGTGCGTTTTGAGAAGTATTCATTTACAGGTTAACTTAGAGATTTTATTCCCCAGTCAGCTTCTCTCAATGAATTAAAATCAGACTTGTGACTTTATGACTCCAAGCAATCCTTTGTTCGTTGATAGAAGACAATTTTTCTTTAATTTTTTATTAGTGTAACACTGCAACTCCCCCGAGTAAATATATATATTTACTGTAGCGCTATACAAGTGAATATTTAATTTGATGAGGGATACTGTACACAGAGTTATTCTGTACTCACATTCGAAGTTGGTAATACAAAACAACTAATTTAAAAATCATAGATAAAATTTTCATCTCAGATTGTTGACCTGATTTTACTACAAGCGCTCCATTCAGCACTTCCTCTTGTGTGATATTTTGTTCAGACAGACCCTCTTAGTTGGGCAGACTCCCTTATTTACATACACATAATTAAAACTACTACTGGTCTATTATTACCAATGTGTCAGAAAAAAAAAAAGCTGAAAGGATTTTTAAAACAGATTTGTTTCAGAATACAAAAAATGTTCACCATGTCATCCATTTCCTCCTCTTTGCTGTATCTGGCATAGTCTTTCCTTAATGTTCTCATCAGGATCATTGAAACAAGGCCCACCAGGAAAATCACCATCATGAATGAGTTGAATATTGAGAACCAGTGAATCTGTTATGTGCATAAATCACACACAAACAAATGGATTTAATATACAATTCAGAACGTTTTATATTCCCTTAGAAAGAAATAGCACAACATTTTTTAAGACTTACTCTGTGTTGAAAGAAAGATGGATCAAGGTATTTGTCAAATCTATCCTCAAATTTCACATCAGATTTCTTCCACTTGACCTGTAGAGATGATCACAAATAATTTAATATCACATGTGCATGAGAAAGAGGCTAACGGTGTAAAGAAGCACTGATGCATTTCACACAATATTAAGCATTCATATTAATTTTATAGTTCAATTTACCCATTATTAGCACAGAATTGCATGTTTATGAAGGTCAGGAAAACTTCACTCACAGAGTATGACATGGGAATTCTCGTGTTTGGAACAAGCTTAACCTTGCCCTCACTGGTTAGGTTAACATCCACAATTCTGTTCCCATTATGTCCGATCTCCAGCTTTTTGTAAGTCCAAAGGTAATAGTCCTCTCCATTCTCATCAGCTTCACCAACAATTCCTTTAAAAAAAATTATAATAATTAAATGAAGGCAAAATGCTTATTCTTAAATCACTAAAATTTGTATAAATAAACAAGCAAATAAAATTTTAAATATAATGAAATCTTTTAAACTCACTGATAGCTTTCTCAGCCTCAAAAATAACCACTATCACAACCTCATGCTTTACAAAGCAGTCAGATCGTAACAAATACATCTGGCATACATTATTTCGTTTAAATATTGTTTCGTCTACTTTATTACATTACACATAATGAATAAATTGCAAATGCCAAGTAAAACCATTAAAAATCAAGTAAAAACATTTTCAATTTGTCAAGAAAAAAAACTATGTATAAGGATTATGTTTTAAATGAAGGATCAAAACTAAGACTGAGGAAAAAAAAGAACCAAAAATATATTTCATTAGAATAATATATTAATAACTATTTGTCAAAATGTCCCATGGAAAAAAAACATATTCTAAATACTTCAATAAAATCAGTTTTTCCTTCCAGGCACTGAAAGCTGTACTTTTTGTGTTTTAGGTAAAGATTAAAAATGCGTTATCTGAGGTACAAGAGCATTAAAAAAACAGTCAGTTGATGGTAAGCTTCCAAAACATTCACTCATAATGGAACTTTTCAAAATAATTTTTGTGCCAGTGGCTACACCATCATGACTGTTGACTTGAGTCACTCAGGCAGGGAATGGACATGCTCAGGGCATTTGCTGCTAAGCTGACATAACCATATCCTGACTGACTGGGAGGAAACACTCATTGGTCTGATGGAGGATGGGTTGGTCTGATGGAGGATGGGTTGGAACAGGGTAAGAAATTTTACAAATTATAAATACCATGAGCTTAAATTATGACTGAAGTTTGAAAAAAATAATATTTAATTCCTCCATTACAAAGATTGTTAAAGCTACATCAGTATCAAATGTTGAATGCCTTGTTAAACTTAATGGCATGAAGGGTCTTGTTCATGAATGGTTTTATTCACCTAAGGCTGGATGGGTTTTACACTGATCAAGTTCACGTTTAGTTTAAGCAAACTGAGTTTTTGGGCTCAAGAATGTGGGTTGGTTTAAATCGGGTATGTTGCTATGGTAACTTGCCTGTCTGTTTGCTCAATTTCTCAATTTCAGCTGAATGCAGTCCAAAGGCAAATCACAAACTCTGGGTTAAAACCCCCGAGTTAACAGAGAAGCTACATTAAGCATCAGGAAACTACTTAACCTGATCTCAAACAGGCTGTACAGGCCGTACAAGCTAGGAAACAGTGCACAAACTAATGCACCTTTTTTCAAACCTTCTCTTTGGATTTTTAAAAACACTTCTTTTATTCACAGTGATGCTCCTCACAGGGCATTTGTAATGACACATGGACACCATCTCAGAGCAACATCTCAGCATTGTCAAATGTAGCATAATGGAAAACAATACTCCTTAAACCTGGTTTATAGATCTGTGTCAAGTGACTCACGGCGCATGCAACGCGTGTAGCTGTGCATTTATACCTCTGCGCGCTGTTTCTGTTGGTCTGCAATAAACTTCCGAAAAGCTAGTTGGCAGTAGATGTTGATATTTCTCAGTGTCGAGTTCCTTCGCTGTTGTTTTGTTTTTTACGAACGCTTCCTTAAATGTACAAGTGGCTCAAATTCGCTAATTTTGAGGCAGGAACCGGCGGACGTGCAACAACTTTAATCATAAGGTAAACACAAAACAGCAGTCTCCATCCGGAGCTTCTTCACTGGACTTCACAGTTGCGGCTCTCAGATCCGCACACACTCGTCAGCGCTACCAAGTCGACCAATCACAGAGCTTGCGCTACATTTTTTGAGAGGTGCACGTCAGTGACGCCGGTGGCCATGGCGAGGGGCTATGCGTCGACACGTAGACTGGGCCATAGCATACGCGTGCGCTTGGAGCAGAAGTAGAAATCAGCCTTTAGATAGGTTCAATTGTGAGAAACATTCTGCAGATTTCCACTACATCCAGCTCCAAAATGCTTTCTTGATCATTTCTAGGGCAGCCTATCAGGACATAACTTGGCAGGAAGCATTTGTGCATGAAGGTACCCTGCTATGCTGATTAAATAAGAACTTAGAAATAAATCAGTTTTGAAGACCAACATCAATAATGTCTTGCTAGAAATGACATCCAAGGTGGGGAAAGTTGGCCAAAAGCACATTTAAACACAAACGAACCAAAACTGCAAGTTTCAGATGCCATCTTAATTTTTTAGCCAAGCTTTCACAACAAAGCAAAAAAATGCGGGATATCAGACAGCAGAGGACAAAGCTATGCTTCCTTTTAAAAATCTGATGAATGCATCTCTGTATAAATGTTGACACGATCATTGGATTCAGACGTGTCATGTTGCCTTCCTGTATTCATATGCTGCCTGAAGCATATTTCAGCTTTCAAATGCAGACTAGTAATCCTGACGGCCTTGATTAGCTGGTTCAGGTTTGTTTAATGATGACTGGAGCTCCAAGAACAGGTTTGGACACCCCTGAACTAAAAACATACTGATCAACACGTCCATTAGGACTTTAAAAATTGTGTCAACTGCATTTTCAGCCAAGGCAAAAGTACAATAGAAAGTCTCTACATACAAGAACAATAGATAGCCGAAGATCAGGTTAATCTTTAAACATGATTAAAGTTGCAAACTGCTGGATTCCAAACATATATTAGTATCACCCACAAAGACCTCATCTAGTCCTTTTGCTGTCTAAAAAAAATTGTCCGAAGATATTTTGTAATTTTGCCTGAAAATTACATTCTCCCATTCACAGCTACTCAATTTCAAACTGAGTTTAGTTAAAATAAAGACAATGAGCAAAAAATAAATAAAACCCCAAAAAGCTAACAAATGAAAAATCAAAAATGTTTATTTGCCAAACGATCTGAAATTATCCAAGAAAAACATTCAAAGAATGCAAACGAAAATACATAAAAATAAAATGGAAAGTGAAAGTATAATAAAAGCCTATTACTTGATTAATTATCCTATTAGTAATATTCAAGGTAATATTCAAGCTCTGTTTCAGATTTAAACGGGTCCATTGTCAACAGGGTAAACATGCGGACCTTAACCAAAACATAAGTGAAATCTGCTTAAATTTGCAAAGCAACAGTAAACGTAACTGAATGTTTACTCGATAAAACCACACAAAACAAACAAAAAAAACTTTAAAAGGTATCTGCTGAAATAAACCAGAGCTTTGGCTTTGTACACTTAGAAAAGAACAGACTTGTCAATAACTCTGTGTTCGCAGTTACTCACCCCAGATGGGAAGGTCATCTATGTACATTTGGTACCAGTAGTGGTTCTTGATGGCATAGACAAATGCATCTCTTTTAGGTTTGTCAAGTTCAATGTCACAGTATGTCGTCTGCAACACCTCCTCTGCAAGACAAATCCACAATGCATTCACAAAAGCAATACTACTCTATTATGATAATATTTTACTAACCAAACTCAAATGAACAAGAAAATGGAATTTACATAGTCGCACTATTCAATGCTTATGGATGTCCATAAGCTTCGTTTGAACTGGTTAGCATGTTAGTGACATTAATGTGTGACCATACCTTTGAACTTGATGTCCAGACCGCTGAACTCCAATTCAACCCCCTGTAGCGCCTCTCCTAATGTCTCATGATAATGACTAATAGTTTTTTTCGTTCCCACACAGAACGGTAGGGAGAAGTACTTATAGGTCTCCTGTCGGTTGTGATAAGGGCCCACTGTATTCATCCATAAAACCACCTCTTCTTTATCTGTGTACTGTAGGAGAAAGAAACAGTCTTAGCATCCATTTCTAATATCAGAATCTACTTCTTTGTGATTATTATTCAACGTCAGATGTCACCATTTAAAAGAAACTAAATTTGTCTCCATTTTACTTCTGAACAATTCCCTGAAAAGAGCAAAATGTAATAATATCTGAACAAATTACGCACACACACAATGCCATCCAGGCTCAAACCCATTTTTGATTCAAGATGATAACATTTAGCTGGCAGGAAAGACATTTCATAATCGGGCCACTGATATAATGCACATTGATGTAATGCAACCAAATCCCAAACTAAATAACGATCAAATAAACTAATATGGCTTCTAGAAAAAAAAGCATCAAGTCATTTGTCCAATATTACATTTCATTTAGGATTTCATGACTATTCACACTTTAAAAGTTAACTCACTGTCATTCTAAACCCCATGGTACACAAAATATTGTGCAATCACCCTCTTATTTTAAACTGCTTATAATAAACCACAAGTTAACAATTAATCCTGGGTTTATTCAAACACCATCTATACACACTCTAACTCCTAAACTTTGAGTTAACGTCCTTATTTGTGGTAACAGTGTCATTCACTGGAGGAATGCAGCACTTTTGCTCTTCCTCATTGTATATTTTGGAGTTTTCAAAATATAAAAATAAGAATAAAACTCTTTTTCTTTCCAAATGACATATTGACATCACTATTTCACATTGTCCCTTTAAAAGCTGAAACATGCAGTTTTTGTTATGGTCCAAAAGCATGTAAATATGAGAGATGTGATTGGATACTAGCCATAACGTTCCAAACCAGCATCTTTTCGCACTCCAAATGTTTGGCACTGAATTGAGGGGTTTACTGTATGAAAGAGGTGTTAAATCTGCTCTAATTTTATATATTAGGAGAATAATGAATGACATCCTTTGTCAAGGGTTATTATTAGTACCCTGTTGTATGTTTGAGAAATGTTATAACTCATAATGAACTAAACAGAAGACAATAACAATGAAAGACAGACAATACATCACAATAGTTAACACCATTAACTGCTATAAATGAAATGTAATTTATTATGGAGTGGAATGGAGAATGGATGAATACTGAAAGTTATAATAATAAATTTAAAAAAAATCAGCTATTAATTATACACTAATATAATTCATAATCATGCTGTTTCAACTTGTAAGACTGAGATTCTTCTGAGGAATACAAGAATGAATTTTCAAAGAATACTGACTGAATGACTGATTTCCATAGTATGAAGGCAAATAAAAGCCATTGAGAAATTACCCAAAATATCTTCTTTTTTGTTTCCACCAAAAAAAAAGGAAAAAAAGAAAGCCCTTTAGATTTAGATTGTCAGTAAGGGTCAATAATTTATCACACTTTTTAAGTGAACTATTTTTTAAATCCTTTGAATTAAAAATGACAAAAAAAAAATGCAGTAAGGCAGGCAGGGCTTGAACCTGTAATTCAGGTAGTGTTACATAAACCTACGTGTGTGTAGAGAACAATTATAACGAGTAACGCAACACTCGTATCACTGGATGCAATGGTCTAAATAAAATTAACATGAAAATAAGTGGAAGAGATCACAACTGCACGTCTGTATAAATGAAACCCTAAACACTGTCTCCCACACTCTGAAGCATTCACTTCACATCGACACTGGTTTGAACACAAAGGGGCCCATTTGCCACAAGAAATACCTACACCTCTAGCGATGTGGGATGGCGTATATATGGCAACATAGCTGATTTTACGAACTATAATTCATCATTACAGATTACCAAAGAGATCATGGTAGAGTAAAAAAAACTGTCATGGGGAAAGAGTGCAAACTGTAAATATTCTAAATCTAGAATTAAACTGTCATGTGCTGTACCGCTGATGGTTTTTATTTTTCGTTCAAAAAATTGAGAATACAACTGTAAATGTCTAAAATAAAGATTTGTTTGGTAAGAATCTTTAGGTCAGAACCGCAGAAAGACATTATCTATGCTTCCACCCAAAAATGCTAATTAACTTTTAAGCGATATTCCAGTTTTGCACATAAAGATGTGTGCATAAAGCAGTGTTTCCATCCAACAAGTCAAAGAGAACAAAATCATCACGTCCTGATTAACTGGAGCCAAATACCAACAGAAGAAATGCAATTTGCTGCGGTAGGAGAAGCTGGATGAATCTTTTCTTCATTTATTAAATGACTTGCGCCTCAGAAGACAGTATGCAGGCACAAAGGTGGCGTCTGAAGGTGTGATATTAACAATATAAAATACACTTACAATGAAATGGTTAAGCGGTTTAAGAATGACCAAAACAACATTTGAGATGTTTTACAATGTGCTCATCCTGCTGGGTTGTCCATTCACACACATTTTTATCATCACATGATCTCTTACAACAAAATCACATGACTATTTAATTTGCCTACTGGAATTTGTTTGATAAATGGGTTTCCATTGTAGTTTATGCACATATTTTCTTATCTAATAAAAAGTTTATCCTACTCAGTTATATACATTTTACAATTTAGGCGCATCTTGCCGTTTCCATCAACCGTTTTAAAAATAGGAGGATGGAAACGTACAGTAGCTGCAGATTGACTTGTAAAAATATAGTCCAAGTAAAAGCCTTACTGTGTTCTGACACAGACTTAGAGAATTCAAAGTCACAATGAAACAAGTATTGTGTTTTCTTTCTTATTGATGTAGTTTACGAGATTACTGAAAAAGTACAAAAATAAAAGTAAAGATGAGTCGAAAAACTAAAATGTTTACACAACAACAGCAATCTGAAGACAAACTTTTGCAAACAAATTTGCGCTACTGTTTTTGATTTTGTAAAAACGGTGATGTCACGCGCACAAGTATTACATGTTCCATCTACAGGCATGTCAAAAATGTTAAAAACAAAGAAACAAAGCTAATTAGGGGATTTTAAGTAAGCGAGTATGTATTTTACTTATTTATAGACAAAATTAAAATCAACTACTGGCATGGCAGGCATAACATTTTTAATGTCGTTTTTGCACATTCATCTAAACAGGGATAGTTTTAACAATCCTGTCATTGAAACACAAACACACAAAATTACTTTTCTACTTTTTGATGCCACTGGTAGCCATTTCACCCTGCAGCCCAAGACCAGTTACTCACTGAAGCCAAGCAGGGCTGAGCCTGGTCAGTACCTGGATGGAAGACCACTTGGGAAAACGAGGTGGCTGTTGGAACTGGTTAGTGAGGCCAGCCGGGGGCACTCAACCTGCAGTCTGTGTGAGTCCTAATGCCCCAGTAATACCACACTGTCAGTGGGCGCCGTCTTTCTGATGAGACGTTAAACCGAGGTCCTGACTCTCTGTGGTCTTTAAAAATCTCATGGCACTTCTCGTGAAAGTGCAGGGGTGTAACCCCGGTGTCCAGGCCAAAGTCCCTCTACCGGCCCTAATGATCATGGCCTCCCAATCTTCCCCATCCACCAAATTGGTTCTATCATTGTCTACCAATAGCTGGTGTGTGGTGAGCGCACTGGCGCCGTTTTCCTGTGGCAGCCGTCGCATCATCCAAGTGAATGCTGCACACTGGTGGTGGTGTGGAGAGACCCCCCCTCCCTCATGATTGTGGAGCGTTTTGAGTGTATGACCTTACATTTTTGCTGTTTTCACCAGAAAAAAACTAAAAATGACATTTTGATAAAAACCATTATATTGTTTTTTTTAATTTAAATATTAAATTTATTTTGTCTATACAGACATACAATTCCCAAAGCAAACACTGTTATTGTGACTGTAAGACTGCACACTACAAATAAAATATACATGTATTGTAGGGCCAAATTGATGAATCAATTGCTCTTTGATTGTAAAGGTACCCACCATTTTAAAATAACAATTATTGTTAGCTCAAATAAGTTGTTATGATTTACTTACACACAATTTAGTATTGTAAAATGCATAATAAACAACTTGTCATCAAGACAATACTGACATCCCATCACAGTATTTCTGAAGCAGCATTCCTGCAACCATAGCTGCTTTTAATTTACGTGTATATTGTTTCGCATTGAATAATTTTAATAAAAGTGTGGACGAACCGGATGTGTGTATGTACAGACGGACATATTTTAGCTAACGACGGTTAGCCGACAGAAGAGTAACCTCATTCATACATACACAACTAAAACAAACAGTACACCAACACATCGAGAGGCTATGTTAAAATATTATTACACTTGATATGGTTCATGCAAAAATGACTGCGAACAGAGCCGCTGCTGTTTGCCAACATAATGTAATGAGATAGCTGATGCTAGGCTAGCCGCGTAGCTTCTGATGTGTTTAACGTTAGCATTTCTAACCTAGACACAGAGCAGTTAAATCAGTTAGCATGTCAGTTGTTATGAGTTTATTTCCGTTCTTTACTCTTGACACTGCAACCCGAACAATATCCAGCGTCTCTCGAGAATACACATACCGAACACAGGGCTTCATGGCCCGCAGTTTATCTTACCTTGTGCTCGTGTTCATCTGCTCGAACTGGTATAAACGAACTAAAAACAGCCGTCAAGACAACCACTTCAAACGTCCACTTGCAGAGCCCCATGGTTTTCTAGGGAAAATTCTGCGACTGATTTGAAATGGTATCTTTTTGGGGGCTATCCCACCTTCCTTCTTCCTGGTTCTATGACAGTGGTTGTCTTAGGATGCTCACATACGAGTTTGTCGTAAAATTGTTCAGCGAGTGATCAGCGCGTACAACGCTGATTGGTAGGAAGAGGTCACGTGAGTTATGTTGACCTATTGTTAGAGAGTGCGATGAGTCAACGATGAGGAATGAAACCCTCCGCTTCGCCACCCATGGCCACGTCATCTGAGCGCAAACAGAAGCGGTGGTGGGAAAGGCAGGCTGCTTAGCAGGATGTAAAAGCAGGACTGCTGAAGTGTTCATTGATAGGAACTTCAAACAATGAGTGAAAGGTAACGCCTAATCTGCTAACTTATCGAGAGTTTTAAACTGTAAGTAAAAGTTGAATTTGTCTAATAAAAATAATAGTTTAACATTATCCATAATTATGCCTCCAAGCATCATCAGAATTGTGAGGTGTTTAATAATCAAGTTGCCAAATAACTAATGAATTATTATTGTTACAGTTTTGTTTTCTTCTTGGTTCGTTGGTTGTGATTTAAAACTTGCAAATCAAACTCGTCCTAAAAAATATTTATAGTACTCCTAAAGAGCTTGAAAGCAAAAACATTTGCATGTTTATGGTCTGTTAATGGTTAAATTTGTTTTATTATTTTAAAAATATCAATCACAATTTGAAATATAAGCTGCATTATATAAAATTTTAAAATAACACGCACATACTAGTACTGGGATGAATCCCTGTTTGCATTCAGAACTGCTTTATTCCTTCATGGCATAGATTCAACAAGGTACTGGAAATATTCCAAAGAGATTTTGGTCCATATTGACGTGATAGTATCACACAGTTGCAGATTTGTCAGCAGCACATCCATGATGCG
Source organism: Danio rerio (assembly GCF_052040795.2). NCBI lineage: Eukaryota > Metazoa > Chordata > Actinopteri > Cypriniformes > Danionidae > Danio > Danio rerio. The sequence goes on from NC_141033.1 coordinate 10,015,873, forward strand.
AATCTCCCGTTCCACCACATCCCAAAGGCGCTCTATTGGATTGAGGTCTGGCGATTGTGGAGGCCACAATTTATTTAAGTCCACTAAATTGTCATTGTCATGTTCAAGAAACCAGTCTGAGATGATTCACATATTATCCTGCTGGAGGTAGCTATCAGAAGATGGGTACACTGTGGTCATAAAGGGATGGACATGGTCAGCAACAATACTCAGACTCGACCATTCAAATGTCGCTGCAGAAATCGAGACCAGAAAACGTTTTTCCAATCTTCAATTGTCCAATTTGGGTGAGCCTGTGCGAATTGTAGCATCAGTTTCCTGTTCTTACCTGACAGGAGTGGCACTCGGTGTGGTCTTCTGCTGCTGTAGCCCAACCGCCTCAAGGTTCAACTTGTGAGTTCAGAGATGCTCTTCTGCACACCTCGGTTGTTACGAGTGGTTATTTGAGTTACTGTTGCCTCTCTATCAGCTTAAACCAGTCTAGCCATTCTCCTCTGACACCAATAAGGCATTTGTGCCCACAGAACTGCTGCTCACTGGATATTTTATCTTTTTCAGACCATCCTCTGTAAACTCTAGATATGGTTGTGCGTGAACATCCCAGTGGATCAGCAGTTTCTGAAATACTCAGACCAGCCCATCTGGCACCAACAACCATGCCACATTCAAAGTCACTTAAATTACCTTTCATCCCCATTCTGATGCTCGTTTTGACCATGTCTACATGCCCAAATGTATCGAGTTGCTGCCATGTGATTGGCTGATTCAAAATTTGCGTTAACGAGTAGTTGGACAGGTTTATCTAATAAAGTGGCCGGTGAGTGTATTTTTGCTGTTCAAATGTGCTGATAATGCAGACTTGTATAAAGCTAGATTGTATCTGATTTTGTTTCATTTCTTGGCCATAAGAGAGAAAAAAAACTTTTTCAAGAAACAATACAGCTTATTCTATGATTTGCAAAAAAAAAATTCGTTCAATCTCAAAAAAACGCAATCTTAGTAACAATAATAGTAACAATAAATCCTCGCTAATGGAAGTAGTTTCATAAAATGTTAATGTTTATTGTAGTTAAAAAGAACTGTAAGTTTACATTTACAACACCAGCGATAACAAAAAGCTGTTTGAGGTAGCTGAATACTACTTGTAAATCATCCTCTTCTTACACCGTCTCATGCTGTTAGTGACTGCACAAACTCCCTGTAAAATAAAAACAGACATTGATTTTGCAGCCGTTATCTGATATTTCACTGTCAATAGGGATGCTGAACATTTAAAATGGGTAACTATTCAAAGGTAACTAATCATTTCACTGGTTATCGATTTGTTACCAAACAACACTGTAATTCCTATATAGCTTATTTGAAATCTTATAATTAGTAATAATGAGATTAATTTTTTAGAGTGTCATCACCTTACGATATTTGGCAAAGCAGGGTCTCTATAAAGCCCATTATGAAGGTATCCATACTTTCCATCAAATGGCACCAGCTTGACTCGTTCATCTGAGTTCTGAGCCTTTTTTGCAATTCTGTAAATCTGAGTTAGAAAATAAACGCATCATTTATGGTTGACTTAAAAAAAATAATATACTGTAAATTAATCTTCCAAACCTCCTGAGCCACACTCATGGGCACTATATGGTCATCTTCGGAGTGGAGAATCATAATCGGAGTTCTGATTTTTTCCAAACTATCAACATCAACAAAAGGGGAAAGTGAGATTAGAGGTTTGTTTTATAATACAATTTTATAATATTAAATATTTATTGATATTTATTATTACAGGTTAACAAGGTTATTTACAGGTTAACAATGTCACATACTTTTTATCAGTTGGAAAGTCTAGATTGTTGTTTTTCATTTGATTGAAGAGGAAATACTGAATATACGGGAACTTCCAATAATACTGGAGGAAAGAAAAAAAGGTACAAATAAAATATGCATGCACCCTGATATAATTCTGATTAGATGTGCACATCTTCCTCTGCTTAAAAAAAGTGAGGGCATATCTAGAATTCGTTTGCAGCATGACAATTTTACCTTAACTATTGGTTTTACTTACGGATATACCTTTTTAGTTTAAAGTAAAAAAAAAAAATCTAGAATCTCTATGTATTGCTTTTATTAGCTCTTCTGTTCATTCATTAGTTTTTTTTTAAGCTTAGACCCTTTATAAACTGGGGTAACCAAAGCAGAACCGCCTAGCCCTACTGTGAAATTTTACATTTTTTAACAAATATTTCTATGGTGACAGTACATAATTTTGTTTATTATTGTAGCCTACTTTTATTTTACTTACTATACTTGGTATTCAGCTTAAGCCTGATTTATACTTGACGGATGGTTCAGCTTAGCCTTTGCAGTCACTTCATCGTGGCTGAAACCAAACCTGATGCACAATTTACAGATTTAAGTAGATTATGATAATTAGGCAATTTATGATAATTATGTGAGTGATGCTCTGTAGACGATCTAAAAAAAAAATTAAAGGACGAATAATATTTTGTTATTGTTTTGTTATAAAACTATAAATAAAAATATGTAAAAAAAATTGAACTGCTTTTATTCCAATGAAACTGAAAGAAATAAGACTTTCTTTAAACGAAAAAAAAATTATATGATGTACTCTGAAAATTGTCTTTAAACATCAGAGGAAGTCTAAAAATTTTGATTTCAATACACACTAAAAATGATATTTGCTCTTTGTTCAAACTAATTTAAAATGAGCTAAAACAACACACTTTAAGAGATTTTTTGGGACAACTTAATTGTTTATGTTCAATCAACTTAAATTTGTAAAAACTATTAAGTTAACTTATTTTCCTCATTTTGTTCCAACACAAATTAATTGTGTGCAACCCAACATTTTTTTTTACAGTATAGTGGTTCTAGAGTTTTTTTGTGTTTGTTTTAACTGATATAGAACCAACAACCAAACCATGGATTTATTTAAACTTAATAATAACACCATAGAGGGCGGCATGATGGCTCAGTGGTTAGCACTGTTGCCTCACAGCAAGAAGTTCGTAGGTTCGAGTGTTTCTGTATGGAGTTTGCATGTGTTCACGTGGGTTTCCTCAGGGTGCTCCGGTTTCCCCCACAGTCCAGAGACATGCACCATTGGTGAATTGGATAAGCTAAATTGTCCGTAGTGTATGAGTGTGAATAAGTGTGTTGCGGCTATAATACAACTTATCCATATGCTGGATAAGTTGGCGGTTCATTCCGTTGTGGTGACCCTTGATGAATAAAGGGACTAAGCGTAAAGAAAATGAATAAAAAAATTAAAACACCATACAGACATATTCTGCATCTCAGATAGAGAATGAATCTCATTCTGTTTAACAATTACAACGGTATAAATGAATGTAGCCATGGCACTTGGGGCTCTATTTTCACGGTCTATGCGCAAAACGAAAAGCGCAGGGTGCAAATGCTTTCAGGGTGTGTCAGAATCCATATTTGCTAATTTAAGGACGGGAAAATCCGCTTTGCGCCGTGGCGCATGGTCTAAAAGGGTTGAGTTTATTTTCTTAATGAGTTATAGGTGTGTTTTGAGGATAAACCAATCAGAGTCTCATCTCCCATTCCCTTTAAGAGCCAGCTGCGTCGCGTCATGAGCGCATTTGCTATTAACATGGCGTAAAGTAAGTGGAAGTGGAAAAACTGAGCATTTCACAAGCAAACAGTTAACAGTTTATTTAACAGAAAACAGTTAAACAGAGCATCTACCGCGCAAGAATGAGAGATAATCGATCTACTTTCACGTTCGCTCTTGGATAGGGAAACCTTTACGCACTGACATCAATTAGCCTATAAATAATTAATTTTGTTTGTTAAGCGCAAATATTCATTTCAAAACTATTTCTAAATTCAGTTCTAATTTCCAGCAAAGGAATAAATGAACAATAATAATGAAGTGTGTTCAAAAACCTAAGTTATATCCTAAAACACATGCTGTGCCCTATATAGTCTAAAACCTGCAGGTGGGCAAATCTAAGCTTGTTTTTAATAAAACAAATATAAATATGCATATAATAAATAATACTGCTAATAATAATATTATACAAAAGCAAATTGTTAAGAATGAACTAAAAAAGCCTCCCGAGATGAAGAAGGCAAAAAACAGTGTTTTTTCATATTTATGTAGACTAGAAAATAATATGTTTTGTAATATTTTAATCCTTTATATTTATATACTATATATATTCTTATTATATCCTATATATAGGCCTATCCTTAATATTTAAAATTTTCATGTGTAAAGATATTTGCGTATTGCTCTACATCTTGTGTGTAGGCTATTAAGCAGTGTGTGAGCGAGGCGCAACTCTGCGCTAGAGTTTAGACCGGCTTTGTTTTGGTCTAATGAAAAATCTATTTTAGTTTCTCAAAATAACAACGGGCCAGCAGTGGGCCTCAGAACACCTTCCTTTTTAGATCAGAACGCCTATGGGCGCACATATGAGCGCAAATGCATTTGCTATTTAAAGAGCGTGGCACAACGCCTCAAAACGACTCTTGCGCCAAGCTGAAACTAGCAAACAAGTATTGCGCCGCGCCTTGCGCCATATTGCGCCAGGTGTATGATAAGCACCCTTGGTCTGTTGTCTTGAACATGAATAGAAATTTCAACATAAAAAAAAAATCATTGAACTGATTAGTTCTGACTGGGTGACTAATTTAGTTTTTTTTTTTTTTGTTGAGAATATCCAAAAATCACGTCAGGGTGGGAACTGAATTCAACAAATGCATATTTATCTTAAATCCTTGTCTGTAATACACATGGTTTAGTAATTATGAGCAATTTTAGAATTTTGTTCAATGTAGCACCACTATCAGGCTGACACTGTGACACTGCACATATGGTGGGTTCAACCATAAGCCAGATTTAAGCGCTGCATGCTAAAACTCATCATAAACTCTGTCATAAAGAAATCAAATATGTCTAAAACACATTTGTCAAGACCAGCTGCTTTGCTATGCAACAGATTTCTGCTGTTTTGATCCTGATTGCTACTTACCCAGGTAAAAGGGTGTTCAAAGACTTGATCAGCTGCCATTCGCCCGCTTAGGAATGCGCCCTCCAGTATTATTCCGTCAAACTTTTTTCCTGTGAAAATGTGCAGTTTATCTTTACAGTCAAGAAATGCATTTAAAGAAATAAAAAATCAAATATGCAAAAAATGCCATACATTGACAATTAAAAAGCAAAACAACAACTTTGAAGAGCCACATAGATAAACAAGATTATAAAATAAAGTCTGTCACATTCTGACCTTGCTCCAGTAATTGAACTGCAGTGTTAGTAGTTACACTATTGAAAAAGAAACATACAGCAGTTAAATTACATTATAAAGAAATACATAATATGTTTAGTTTGCAATCATATTACATGTTCTCAATTGTTTCTAATAATTTTGAAGGAAATAGATGGGCAATTCTACCGACCCACTACCAAGGGAGTGACCCCACACACACAGCAGGCTGTTTCCACTGCGCTTCTTAATCCAGTTATACAGGTATAGAGCATCAGTAGTCAGTCCAGGCTCTGTGGGTTCACCAGTCGAGTCTCCAAAACCTGACAGAGTTTAACATACTGGAGTAAAAAAATATAGAAATATTGACTCTGAATTGAGTTTCCAGTGATTGTGGGCTTCAGTCACCTCTGTAGTCCATCACCAAGGCATGATATCCAAGAGCACTTAGGATCTGAATAGCCAAATCATCTCAGTTATTGCCATTATTCATGTTCTTAGTCTTTCTTCATAATGAAATAAATGAGTTTACTCACATTTGCAACTCCAATACGATGAGGTGCAGATCTGAAGGGACACAAAATAAGTTAAGCAAATTGCAAAATGCTTAGCTTGTAAGTCGGTTGGTTAAAGATCTGTTTTCAATGTGAGGTCTGTGATTCATAAATAGAAGGACCACAAAACTAGGCCCCTAGAATTTCCATAGACTTAATAGCAGAATCCAGTAATACACAATGGCATTTACTGTATAATGCAGAATGTCACAGAATATGGCAAACGTAGGGCTTTTGATTTATCAAGTCTCAAAACTGGTGTAAATAATAAAGCAGTATGGATTCTGCTCATTCTAATTGTTTTATTTGTAAAATAAGATGTATTTCTCTTCATAATATAATAAAACTATTTTTGAAAAGAATAATCACAATTTTTCTTCCATGTTTTAAATCAACTTTTTATTAATTTTTAAAATAATTTATCTAATTATAATGTTTTTATAGGGTGACGCGTTAGCGAAGTAGTGCTGTTGCCTCATAGCAAGAAGGTCGCTGGTTCGAGCCTCAACTGGGTCCAATGGCATGTTTTCCCCGTGTAACGTGGGTTTCCACTGGGTGCTCCAGCTTGCCCCACAAGTCCAAAAAGATGTGGTACAGGTGAATTGGATAAGCTAAATTGGCCGTAGTGCATGTGTGTGAATGAGTGTGTCTGGATGTTTCCCAGTGATGGGTTGCAGCTTGAAGGGCAGCTCGGCTGGGTCAGTTGGTATTTGTGAATTGGGTAAGCTAAAAAGTGAATGACTGTGAATGAATTGTATAGATGTTTCCCAGTGGGTTGCAGCTGGAAGGGCATCCGCTGCCTAGAACATATGCTGGATAAGTTGGCGGTTCATTCCGCTGTGGTGACCCCAGATTAATAAAGGGAATAAGCTGTCCATAGGTGAATTGGGTAGGCTTAGGCTAAATTGTCGGTGGTGAGGCGACAGCACTACCCACTCTGCCACCGCCCTGCCCCCAAAATTAAATTGTCATTTTAAATATAATGTTTTCAATAAAATAGTGATATTGAGAACAAAAAAAAAATAGATTTAAATTTAAAGAAAAAGAAAACTGATTTAATGGGATCTTAAAATGTATAATTTAAATTGTTGATCAATTGTAAAGGTTTTAATTTTAATTATTTTTAAGTGCTTTTTGATCACTACAAGTGTTAAAACTAATATTAAATAAATTACTATTAAAACAATAAAACATACTGGAAAAAACTTGCAGTTTTAGTTTGGCTTCACTTGACTGATATTTGGTTAATTGGTGAAGTTGTAAAAAGATTGAGATTTAGAGATTAGCTGCAGTTGCCCATCCCAGTTTGTCTAATAAAGGTAAAGACAAAGAAGCACAAAGTTCAGCGAACAAGATCACTGATCAATGCAACAAAGAAAATATGAATAAATAAAAAATACAGTACACAAAATCATTTATTGAAGTCTTAGCATAAAAAGTGATCTCAAATGTTGATAATTAATGCGAATTAAGTTACTTGCCTGTTGCCTGTATTGCCATGAAGGTACATGAAAATTGGTGATCCGTCCCCTAGAGCCTTCTCATACCACTCTACGTTCTTACCCTGCGCCTCCTTCCACCTATGTTCAGGTACAGTATGCCTACAAACCATTCATAAGAAATAAAGAAGGAAATAAAAAAAGAAAGAAGAAAAGAAAACCTCAGTATTTGTCATTGATTCGTTTTATAGTTTAGTTTTATAGTTATAGTTTAGTTTTTAAAGCATATGGATGACATAAACTAACCACACGCCCACCCTCACACCCTCCTCAGTTTTCAGATAGAAATTTATAGTATGATTAAGACCCAAATCTGAAGGTCGGCTGAGGTCATCAATGTCTGGAAAAACACACAAAACAAATGAGATTAGGAAAAATCGACAAACAGTACACTCTCAGAAATAAAGGTTCGCAAGCTGTCGCTGGGGTGGTACCTTAAAGGTCCATATTAAAACCTTAAGGGTACATATTGGTACCCGAAAAGTACAAAAGTGTTCCTCTTTAAACTTTAGGTACTATATATACATTTAAGGTACCACACTGTAAAAAATAAATCTGTCAAATTTACGGTAAAAAACGGCAGCTGTGGTTGGCAGTATTTTACAGTTAAAACACGGTACAAACCGTAAAAGTCATTTCTCATTTTTACAGTAAATTACTGTATTTCATTAATTTATAGAGGTAATATGTCTGTATTTTGAAGTATGAACATCTACACATTTTTTGTTACAAAGATAGACACGTTAACACAGCCATATGCAGTTGGTGATGAGAAAGTTACATAATGAACCAATGCTCATCACAAAAAACTTTTCCCACAAGCAGAAAAGAGTTTCAGTGTAAAGAAGGTGCTCAGTGTCATTCACGCAACTACTAAATACCAGTATGGCAACACGCATATAATTAAAGTCATAAAATAAACATTGTTCATCAATATTGAATTCAACAAAAATCTCTAATGTACACAACTGATGGTGAAACAACTAAAAAGATCCATAGTGATGTCAACAAAAAGTATAAAAAGTGAAGTGCCATGCAGCAACTTCTGGGAAAGTCAGTTTACGGTTATTCGCTGTATTTATTAAGGAAACATCCTGTTAACCAGGTAATGGATTTTTACTGTAGCATTTTGACTGTTTTTTTTTTTTACTGTTGAAATCACAGCCATTTTTTACAGTGCAGTATGGACCCTTTAAGTACACGTGTACCTTTTGAAAAGGTACCACCCCAGTGATAGCTTGTGTACCTTCATTTCTGAGAGTAGAGAAGTCAACACCACATCAATATTTGGCTAAAACATTTGCATACCAGAGAAGACATACAGAAGAAATGGGATTGTTGCACCAAGTATGAGGAGAGATACAAGTCCTATTTTCGCCCATGACCACTGAGAGCTACAGAGAGGAATGTGAACACAAACACGTCAATAGTGTTGATTTTTGACACATGGTTTAGTCTCCAAGATACAGTGCATTCAGGAAAATGCAAAATATGTGATTTAGTCTTTAAAGGTTTTTCCCCTATTGAATTTCATTAAATGAACATAGGATAATCTTAGCTATGGCTTTCATTGAAGATTTAACATAAAAACAACAAATTACAAGTAATATTTATGGTGCATCTATGCTTTTCTCATTTCACCACATTGTTTGCTCACTTTTGGTGCATTACACTCATAGACATTTGCTAATTTAGTTTCTGTTTACTTTATGCAGATATCTAGTCAAACTAAAATTATTATTTACATTGATTTAAAATTAATAAGTTGTTAAAAGTGGCTTACCTTGCATGCACATGTTTAGGCCTAGGTGATGGGCTTGATTGTTGATGTCTTGCAGCTTGAAATTTTCTTTCAGATTTATCGACTCTTCGCCTCATTTTGAGGAGTGAACAAAACTGAACCTATTTACTTTACAAAACGTCTGCAATAATTGACAACCCGGGCTAACACGGAAGTGGATGGGTGTAAAGATCAAAGTGCATAGACTTAACCTTTGTGCACCATGTGCAGGCTTTTGCAGTTTTATTTCCACATGAGATTTTGCTTTGCTTCCTATGCATGAGATTTGCCCCAAGCATGTACTGGTTTTGCGTCTCATTTCTGACCAATGATGAAAATGAATAGATGATTTAATCAGTCACAATTTGACCACACACAATCTATACAGCCAAGTACAGTACATCACAAATAAAGTTTGATGTAATATTTAATTAATTCATTTATTTAGAAATGAAGAATATTTACAAGCTCATATTCCAGCAAAATTTTGAGAAAACAATGCATCTATATGCATCTATTATACTTCTGTTAAAAGATTTTGAAGCCTTCCCTGCATTATTCGTGCTGCGAAACGGGTGATAGATAGTTTGGTGTCAGTTAGAGTAAAATAATAGGTTTTGACAGTTCCTTAAGCTTCTTCTGTATGTAAACATCTCTGGTTAAATCATAGTAGGCCTACATTTAGAAAACCAGCAGTCTAAACAAATAACAGTACATGAATAATGTAAATATTATTATGTAAATTAAACATTACTTCATTATGAATAATGTTGAGTTAAGGCATGAGCTAATCCAGCCTGATCTCACGAGACAACGTAAGTATTTTCAAAACTCTCACAGCAATTTGTAACTTTTTGATTTAGGTATGATCTAATTCCAACAATTTAGTACGATTTCCTGCATCCCCAATGATGGTTGGGTTTAGGGGTGGGGTTACGTGCCATGCCTCCTTTTTAAAATCGTACAATTTCGTACGACTGAACTCATACGAAGTAGCCTAAAACTGGCAAAACGTAAAAAATACCAGCCTGATCTCACGAGAAAACGTAAGTATTTTACGTTTTGCCAGTTTAGTGGCTAATTCATACGATTGTGTCGGCTAATCACAAAAGAACTTTCTAATGGAAACCTTAAATATTTGTTTGTTTGTTAATTAAAATGAACTTTTTAGTTTTAAAATTACTTATGACGTTATGGTATGTTTGTCATGACTTGACTAGGGGGGAAACATTATCATTAAGCAAACAAAAAACAAAAATGTGCGCACATCTAAAAATCTCGAAGGCAGGTGCTCGATCAAAAACAAACAGTGGCAAAATATCAAAAGAAAATCGGCACACTGCCACTTTAGCTCTCAAAAGTTCTTTAATATGACTCACTTTTTTTATCTTTAAAAAGTTCTTTAATATCACTCTATTTTAGCTCTCAAAAGTCTTTTAATATCACTCACAACATTTCGAACTACAGGTCTTCATCAGATAAAACAATACAAATAGGAGTACTCAAAAAAATAGTGATACAGTTCTACACATCACACCTGCAATCAATCACTACAATCAGCCAACAAGCCAGTAAACAAGCATATATACATACAACAATATACTCATGACAATATGAGATACATACATACCATTACAAAAAGATTTAAAATACACATTTTAACTTCCTCGGATATTAGTGATATTAAAAGACTTTTGAGAGCTAAAGTGGCAGTGTGCCGATTTTCTTTTGATCTTCTGCAACATTACTCATTCTTAACTGTGAACTGTTTAAGCATAACTGTTACATGCACGTCTGTCTAGTGTATGTTTATATTAAGAAAACATTATAAAAATATTCTGTCTACAAAATGAACAGTTTAAAATGTAAGAGTTCTTGTGTAGCTAAGAATGAGGTAATGTTAAAGAGCCCGTATTATGGGTTTTTGAAAATGCCCTTCCATGTAGTGTATAACACAGATCTAAGTGAAGTGAAATATCCAGCTGAGGCTTAAATCTGTAAGTGTGCAGTGTTTAAAACTGTTGATTCATCTATAAAAGAGTCGACTCAGTGCTTCAAACGAGTCGACTTGATAACGAGTCATTAGGTGTTTCGCCATGACGTGACAACGAAACCAAGATATTCACGCGCACGCGCAAACCCGCAAAAAGAGCAGAGTGTGACAAGCTAGGAGATCTGCTCGCCAGTTCTTGGAGTTTTTGCTCAATAAAATAGTTAGTCGTCTGTATTTTCAAGTCCATTGTCTGTATTTACATTCACCCACTGGCAGCTAAAATCCACGCCTTACACTATTGAGCGTGTATGCTCTGTGACTACTTTTATAATGTTGATTAGCTGCTGGGCATTTGACTCCGTCTCTCGCTGAAGGCAGTCAGTGTCAACCATCATCGGACCAATCAGCGCAGATTAGCTTCGCGCTAAGGAGGGGTTTGGGAACAAATGAATCACTGGACAATTAATATGGGAGTCACTGGGATAATTAGGTAAAAATAAATGCAGATTATAAGACAATGAAAGTCTTTTTGACCTTGCATGCATATTAGACTGTTGTTGGAGACCCTTACAACCAAAATATGACCCTATTTCATGTATAATATGGGCTCTTTAATATGCCCCACCAAGTAAAGTGAGTAGTTGTAAAGTAACATTTAGTTTACATATCAGTACATCATTATTCGTGTTTAAAATACTGGTATTTTTAAGTGTTTCCCACATGGGTACATTTAAATGTGCTCGAGCTCTAGATTTAAAATACTTCAATATAGGCTACCTGCCCGTTTTCTGTTCACTAACGTTTAACATAAAGCACAACAGCACTAAACATGACTTTGTATTGCACTGAGAGTTTAGCAAATTTGACTTGGGAGACGACTAAGTTTGCCTCAAAATCTATTGCCTAAAAATTTGTAGACTTCTGTATATAATAACTGATAAATAACCTGTAATAACATTGATTGAACACATACACATGTCCAAATTATACAACGTATGTCTGTCACAGAGATACTTTAAAAACCAAGAAAAACAGCAAAGGTATATAATGATGATGGTGAGGATGATTCTGATGACATGTGAGTCTTTATGCAAGTCTTCAGCAAGTAGTACAGATGATCTTAAGGTTTGTAAAATAGTTTCTATTCAATCCCAAAAGAAGCGAATGTAAAAAATAGTAACACAATAAATTGAAACTGAAGCTCTGCACAAGACTTTTGGCCAGCGGAGAAATTAAAATGGTCGTGCCCAACTGAGTCTGGTTCTCTCAAGGTTTTTTTTCTTCACTCCTATCAGGTAAAGTTTTTTTTTCCCTCTCCGCTGTCGCCACTGGCTGGCATGGTTCAGGATTGGTAGAGCTACGCATCGATGAATTTGTTTTTCAGTGTTTGAACTCTCAGTAATGATTTTAAATCACACTGAACTGAGCTAAACTGAACTAAACTTAAACACTAAAAACTGAACTACACTGTTCCAGTTACTATGACCATTTATGTGAAGCTGCTTTGACACAATCTACATTGTAAAAGCGCTATACAAATAAAGCTGAATTGAATTGAATTAAATTCACCCTACTAAGTGTTCATTTTATTCATCTTAAAAACATTTTAATCTCTGAAATTTTATATTTAAGCAATGAATGTGTTTTAAAACTATTGCAAACTTATTTACAACACCAACTATAATAAAAAGCTGTTTGCAGTAGCTGAATATTATTGATATTATGATATTAAAGCATCCTCCTCCCACATTGTGCCTCATGCCGTCAGTGACTGCACAAACTCCCTGGAAAATAAAACAGACATTCATTTTGCAGCCATTATATAATATTTTACTGTCATTTAGTGATGTATATTGAACAATTTAACAATATTATAGCATATATTCATAAGTAACTAATTACTTTTCACTGGTTATGGATTTGTTACCAAAGCTAGAGTATTTCCTATAAAAAATGTAAATCTTATCAGTAATAATCAGATTAATTTGTTATCACCTTAACATATTTGGCAAACGATGATCTTTATAAAGCCCATTATGAAGATATCCATGCTTTCCATCAAATAACACCAGCTTGACTCGTTCATCTGAGTTCTGAGCCTTTTTTGCAATTCTGTAAATCTGAGCCCCCCAAACAAGCATTTAAAGATTAAAATAAATAAATCAATTTTAACAAAAAACAGTATATTAATCTTCCAAACCTCCTGAGCCACACTGAAGGGCGACACATGGTCGTCTTTGGAATGGAGAATCAAAATCGGAGTTCTGATTTTTTCCAAACTATCAACAACAAAAAGGGGAAAAGGTTTATGAGAGGTTTATATTTTGAAATAGGATTTTATAATGTTAAATATTTTATAATATGATATACAAAGTTTTTTAAAATCATAAATTCAATAAATACAATTATTTTAGTAAAACAATATCAAGTACTTTTCATCCAATGGAAAGAATATTTTGTTGTTTTTCAGCGGATTGAAGAGAAAGAACTGAATATATGGGAACTTCCAATAAAACTGAAGGAAAGAAAAAAACAGGTACAAATAAGATACACATGTATACCAGATTATAATTTTGAACAATATAAACTGATCTTGCATACTGATCATCAAATTACAGACATACATTGTTACGTACATTTTATTTTGTAATGTTGTGATGTTCAAATGCAAATTTTTAAAATAATGCAAAAAAAAAAAAAAAATATTGTTGGAAACAGAAAGTAACAGTGTTCAAGTGCTTTAAAACCTTTAAGCACATACATTTATATTTATTATATCTTATATAATTTGGTACAATGCACTTATCATGTACATACAGTTTACATTGTACTTATGCTTTAAAATTGTCTGCATGTAGTTTGCGGTAATACTGAAAAAATTGACACTATCTGGCAACCCTTCCTCTTACATTTTAAAAATAAAAATAATAAATAAATAAACATGTATATATGTATGTGTATATGTATGCAAGTATATTTTCCCTGCCCCTGGCATAGTTGTTGGGAGTGTTTTTATTTATTTTTATTTTATTATTATTATTTTTAAACATATTATTATTTTATTTTCTACTGCTGTACCCTTTGAGTATTTGTATTTATTTATTCTCTGTACTGTTGTTGTTCTTTTGTTGTTGTTTTTCCTTAATGCATGAATATGTAATTATATTGTTTATTTAGAGAGAAAGAAAATGTGAGCAAAATTGTATTCTACCACCACATTGGAGCAGTTGATGTCTAATGATTCTGTGTATCTGATGCTGTGGCTCTCTGACTAACATATTTCAATAAAAAACAGAGTTAAACTAAAATTGTCTGCATGTAATAACATCAGTAATTACACATATTGTTTCACTGTTGAGCCATCATGCATATCTTAACCCACCTTAAACCTACACATACCACCAAATCTGTCCCAAGCCTTACCCATATCCCATCTTAATAGCAAGATTAGTGTAGTGCGATACCTTATCGCATAAATACAATATACAGTAATTATAACAGTAGTTGAAGCCACTTAATATAAAATGTGACCATTGAATGAAATCAAAGATGTTTAAAACACATCAGATCAAAATCAGCTATTTTAGTTGTTGTGCCATGATTTCAAAGATCCTGAATGCTACTTACCCAGGAAAAAGGATGTCCATATTGTTTGGCTGCCGCTCGCCCACTTAGCATTGCACCCTCGAGTATTATTCCGTCAAACTTTTTTCCTGTCAAGAAATGTGCAGTTTGTCTTTACAGTAAAGAAGTGCATTTAAAGAAATAAAAACTGTTAAAAATATGCATACTATGACACAGAACTACAAAAAATAAAAACTCTTAAGAGTCACAAAGATAAACAAGATTAAAAAATAAAAACTGACCTTCCTCCAGTAATTTAACTGCAACGTTAGTTGTTACACTATTGAAAAGGAAAAATACAGCAGTTAAATTGCATACTGTAGGAAAACATCTTGACACTGATGCAAACTAATGCAAGTATGTTAAATTGTCTTGAAAATGTAGCAAAGGGCAAATTAAAAGCAGATCCTACACACCCACTACCAATCGAGTGACCCCACACACACACCAGGCTGTTTCCACTGCGCTTCTTAATCCAGTTATACAGGTATAGAGCATCAGTAGTCAGTCCGGGCTCTGTAGGTTCACCAGTCGAGTCTCCAAAACCTGACAAAGTTTAATATACTTGATTAAGAAATTAAGAAATATTGACTTTGAATTGAGTTTCCAGTGATTGTGGGCTTCAGTCACCTCTGTAGTCCATCACCAAGACATGATATCCAAGAGCACTTAAGACCTGTAGAGCCAAAGCACTTGAGTTATTACCTTTGATCATGTTCTTAGTCTTTTTTCATAACAAAATAAATGAGTTTACTCACATTTGCAACTCCAATACGATGAGGTGCAGATCTGAAGGGACACAAAAGAAGTCATGCAAGAATACAGATGAAAGCAAATTTTTCAGCATAATGCAAAATGTGGCAATTTTTGTAGTTAGAAAGTCGGTTAGTTAAAGTAACGTTCTCAAAATGAGGTCTGTGATCCATCAACAGAGGAAGGGAATGGCATGAAGGTGAGTAATTAATAATGTATTTCACATTTTTGGGAAAACTAACCCTTTACATTTCAATTCAATCATAAATGCAGAAAAAAAAGAAATGTGTCCACCAGACCTGTTGCCTGTAAATTGAATGTTAATTTCTCTACCATAACCCGTTTCTAAAGTCGTTTTAGTGATTTTGACAGTATATCCAACCGGCCTCCGAACTGCACACCGCATGCAACCACAACAGCCCAGAATCTCCACATCCAGGTTCTTAACCTCCAAGACAGTCGGAGACAAGCCACCTGGGGAACTCCTGCAACAATTGGTTTGCATAACCAAAGCATTTCTTGCCAAACTGTCTGAGGGAAGCTCATCTGCATGCTCCTCATCTTTATCAGTGTCTCGACCTGACTGCAGTTTCTCATGGTATCCAAACTGAGTGGACAAATTCTCAGATTTAATGGCCTTTGGCACTTAGGAGAGGTGTTCTCTTCATGGATGAATCTCGGTTTTCACTGTTGAGCGCAGACGGTAGATAGCATTTATGGCATCTTGTGAGTGAGCAGTTTGCTGACGTCAACAATGTAAATCAAGTGGCCCATGGTAGCAGTTGGGTTATGGTATGGAGCGGTGTATGTTATGGAAAACAAACACGGCTGTAAGTTATTTATGGTATTTTGATTCATACCGTCATGAGGCCCATTGTTGTGCGATTCATCCATGAATATCATCTTGCAGCATGATAATGCCCGATGTTGCAAGGATCTGTATCAAAGACTATAGAATACACAAGACATGTCACTCGTATACTTTTGAATGGAGAAAAGTGTAACTATCAATATGGCGAATAAAGCACCGCCTTCTAGTACAGGAGCCAATCAGCGACTACTATATGGCGAATAAAGCCCGCCTTTTAGTATAGGAGCCAATCAGCGACAATTCAGGACAATTCTCTGGGGGAGCGACTCGGACTAGACGTGAGTTTCTGCAGATTTTGTGGGATAGAAACATTTAGAAATGAAACTAAAGAGACAGTTGTTGTTTAATTTTGTTGGTTATTCCTAATATTAAATTTAATTAAATTAAATTTAAGCTTGGCAAGTAGTTTTGGAGAATTTGATGTTTCCCTATTCAGACAGAATCCCCGGGCATACTGCCCAAGTGGCGTTGCAAAGATAGCTCCCAAGTGAAATTACTTGCCTTAAAGGGACTTTGTCTGTATGCAATTTCTAGAAGCTGGAAATAACCCAGTTCTTGCATGACTTGCATATTCACTGGACATGCCACCCATTGAGCATGTTTGTCATGCTCTGGATCAGTGTAATGACAGTGTGTTCCACTTCTTGCCAAGATTTAGCAACTTTGAACAACCAATGAACAATACATGAGGCAACTGGTGGTCACACCAGATACTGACTAGTTTTCTGAGCCCTACCTATATTCTTAAAACTTAGTTCAAATATATTGGTTCAATATTTATGAAAAAATCCACAAAGATCATCTGCTGCATAAAACCCCTACATATGCAAGCTTAATTGGCTGTTTATTCCACTGCGATGACCCCTGATAATCAGGGACCAAGCCGAAGGATAGTGAGTGAGTGGTAGTGTTTACTCACTTATATTTGGCTTCACTTGACTAATAGTTTGTTTAAATAGTGAGGTTACAAAAAGATAGAGATTTAAACATTAGCTGCATATTTTAATACGATAACGGGCAATGCTGCACAAAATTCAGTGCACAAGATCAATGATCAATGCAAAAAAGAAAAAAAAAATGCAGCACACGAAAATCTTTAGTGAAGTCAGAATATAAAGGATTCTATTATGTTAATCAAGGTGAATTGGATTTCTTGCCTATTGCCCCCATTGCCATGTAGGTAGATGAAAATTGGTGATCCATCCCCTAGAGCCTTCTCATACCACTCTGCATTCTTACCCTGCGCCTCCTTCCACCTATGTTCAGGTACAGTATGCCTACAAAACATTCATAAGACAAAAAACCTCAGAATGTGTGACTGATCCATTTTATGATTTGTGTGTGTGTGTGTGTGTGTGTGTGTGTGTGTGTAAAAATAAATGACACAAAACTAACCACACGCCCACTCTCACACCCTCCTCAGGTTTGAGATAGACATTAATAGTGTGATTGAGACCCACATCTGAAGGTCGGCTGAGGTCAACAAAGTCTAAAAAAAAAAAAAAAACACAAAAACGAGCTTAGGAAAAATCCATAAACTGTAGAGATGACAACATCACATCAGTATTTAAAACATAAAAGTTGCATACCAGAGAGGACATGTTGAAGAGTTGGAATTGTTGCACAGAGGACGAGGAAACAAATAAGTCCTATTTTAGCCCATGACCAGTGAGAGCTACAGAAAGGAATGTACACACATACACAATCACAATGTGAATAGTGTTAATTTTTGACACATGGTGGTTCAGTACTCTAGATGCAGTTAAATTAAAAATATCTGTCCCTCCTAAGTTGGGGGGGGGGGGGGGGGATATGCCTACAGAACAAAGTACAGAACAATACAAATACAAGAAGAAATAAAGAAAAAACAAAGGTCATGGGTGTACAAAAATCTAAACATAAATAATACAAACAAATATATGTGTAACTATACATACTAAGAAAGGGTAAATGTCTTGTGGTATTACATGATTTAGAAGGTTTCAAGTAAAAAAAAAAAAAAAACGTAATTTTTTTTATTTATTACACCATTGCTTCATGTTGTTTGTATACTTTTCTAATTCTTATACAATAGAAGAATAAAAATGTTTTTGGTTGTTAATATGCAAATATTAATAACATAAACTTCCTTCTCTATTTTTTTGAACGAAACTCTATAGTTAGTTATGGCTGGCATCGAAAATGTAACTTAAAAGCATAGCAAATTTATGTAATCTTTATAGCACAGGTTCTTGATTTTTACTGCATCTTTTCTGAATTTGGTGTTTGTTTTACAGGTGTCCGATCAACTTAAAAAAGTGTCTTACCTTGCATGCACATCCTTAAGTGTCAGACTAGACTTTTGCAGTCCTGTAGCAGGTTCACCACCTTCGGATTTATCGACTCTTCGCTTCATTTTGAGGAGCAAGCAAGACTCTGAACCTATTCAAAGTTACTTACAAACTGCCAATATTTGACAAGCAAACCTGCGCGATCACGTTAGTAGTAGGGTGTAAAGAGCAAAGTTCATTGGCTTGGGTGACTTATGTGCGGGCTTTTAGCTTTTTTTTCAGCACCATACCAAAGAGCTTAGAATGATTAGTGATTCTATCTTTGACCACACTTTCCAACCATTTTCCTATGTGCAAGATTTGCCCTGAGCAGCGTAAGTGCTTTTGTGTCATTTATATTATGAAAATGAATAACGTTAGAAGATTTCACCAGTTACCATTTCAAAACTGTCACAAGTAAACAACATTACTAATAAAGTTTAAATTTTGAATATTTAACGAAATCGTTTATTTAAAAATAATGAATATTTACCAGCTCCTAATCCAGCAGTTTGAGAAAACAAACGCATTAAACCTTTATTCTATAAACGTAAACTTTATATATATATATATATATATATATATATATATATATATATATATATATATATATATATATATATATATATATATATATATATATGTATGTATATATATATATATGTATGTATATATATATATATATATATATATATATGTATGTATATATATATGTATATATATGTATGTATATATATATATATGTATATATATATATATATATATATATGTATATATATATGTATATATGTATATATATATATATATATATATATATATATATATATATATATATATATATATATATATATATATATGTATATATATATATGTATATATGTATATATATATATATATATATATATATATATATATATATATATATATATATATATATATATGTATATATGTATATATGTATATATATGTATATATGTATATATATATATATGTATATATATGTATATATGTATATATATATATATGTATATATATGTATATATGTATATATATATATATGTATATATATATATATATATATATATATGTATATATATATATGTATATATATATATATATGTATGTATATATATATATATGTATATATATATGTATATATATATATATATATGTATATATATATATATATATATATATATATATATATATATATATATATATATATATATATATGTATATATATATATATATATGTATATATATATATATATATGTATATATATATATGTATATATATATATATATATATATATATATATATATATATATATATATATATATATATATTCTTTATTCCCTTTATTTTTATGCCAAGAACAAATGACATTGTTACAGAGAATTATTTTTTATACATATAAAAACCCACTTCAACAAAAACCCAAACACACTGCCTAACGAAACTTACGATAGTAAAAAAAAATAAGGAAAAGAAATTATAAAAACAATAATAATTTAAAAAGCTGCCAAATCTTTTCAAATAGAAGAAAATAAATAAATAAATACATATATAAATATTCTAAACGTAAACTTTTATTATGCTATTTTAAAGGCAGAACTACATCACTTCCTGATGCTGACGTCGTTAAGGAAACAACCCATCATTCAGTCGTGAAATAGGTGTCTGTTAGAGTAAAATAGTATGTTTAAACTGTTCTTTAAACATTTTCTACATGTAAACATTTCTGGTTTATTCGTAGTACGTTTGGGTAACTAACAATCCATATAACTCACTCATAAGTTACGTGCTCGCGCGCTAAATTCAAAATTACCAGTCCAGATTATACAGTTTTTTTTTATTGTTAACGTTTAACATTCAGCACAACTTTAAGCATGACTTTGTATTGCGCTAAGAGTTTTGCGCATATCTAATTTGGGAGCTGACCGATAGATTGCTTTCAAATCTGCTAATAAATAATAAGTAAATAACATTAACTTATATGGTTGAACAAATACATACGCACGGCCACTCTTCCCCTTATTATCCCAGACATCTTTGTTTTTCACTGTCATTTAGATTGATTTCCACACAAAGATGCTCCGAAGACCAAGAACAACAGCAAAGGTGTACACGGAGCCAACGACTGATGATGAGGATGAGGATTTTGATGACATGTGAGTCTTCATATTCAATTCATCACGCTTTTATTAACAAATCAGCTTCCAAGACTAAGATCCTTTGTTATTGTGTAAGTTACAGAATAACTAGGCTATTTTGTCAAGCTGTTAATCAGCATTGAACAGTTGTTACAGTCTATTACTTTTAGCTACTAAAACTCACTCCAAAAATAAGAAAAAGGAGGGCAGGGTACAATGAAACCAGTATAAAAACTGCCTGTAAAAATACCAAACTATAAGCTATGGGGCTGCACAATATAGTCAATGTTGAATCAGGGTCATAGTTCATCAGCGCCACATTGGGTAAACTAAATTGTCTGTAGTATATGTGTGTGAATGAGTGTGTATGGATGTTTCCCAGTGATGGGTTGCAACTGAAAGGGCATCCGCTGCGTAAAAACATGCTGGATAAGTTGGTGGTTCATTCCACTGTGGCGACCCCAGATTAATAATGGGACTAAGCTGATAAGAAAATGAATGAATGTTTATACTATAAAAACTATTCAGTGTTATTTTTGTCATTGTTCAATGTCTGTACTTGAACACTGTTTGACTTAAGAGAAATCCTTTCAATACCTAAGAAATATATTTCACTTTTATCTTTGCTATTTACCTTTGCTTGTAATTTGTTTGCTATATTTTATGCATAAATCACTCCCCCACAGAGTCATACAAATCAATCTAAAATTACTAAGTTATTTTCAAATGGAGCTATTCAAACCAGCCTAGGCATGGGCCGGTTTATGGTTCTGATGGTATGAAAACCTTGGATAAAAACATCACAATTTCAGCGTATTGTGAATTACTGCTCTAAAATATATTGTTTTTAAATGTGATAAAAAAGCGTAAATATTTTGTCTTTTGAACACAATAGATTTTATTTTGAGAAACATTTAAAATATTTTGGAGCAGTAAACATGTCTAGATATTCCAAGTCTAAATAATTCAATTGAATCATTGACTTCTGCTGTCTTCATTAGTTTCACGAACACAGTTTTCTTTACAATTTCAAACGGCATCTTTGTATATTTTTTTCTGCTGGAGATACTGTTGTTCTAAAAAACTAAACAAAATAATATACAGTTGAAGTCAGAATTATTAGCCCCATTTAGAATTTTATTGTATTTTTTAAATATTTCTCAAATTATGTTTAACAATGCAAGCAAATTTTCACAGCATGTCTGATAATATTTTTTCTTCTGGAAAAAAGTCTTGTTTGTTTTATTTAGGCAAGAATAAAAGCAGTTACACATTTTTTTAAACATCATTTTAAGGACAAAATTCTTAGGCCCTTTTAGCTGTATTTTTTTCGATAGTCTACAAAACAAACCATCATTACACAAAAACTTGCCTAATTACCCTAACCTGCTTAGTTAAGCTAATTAACCTAGTTAAGCCTTTAAATGTCACTAAGCTGTATAAAAGTGTCTTTAAAATATCTAGTAAAATATTATTTACTGTCATCATGACAAAGATAAAATAAAAAACTCTCTCCAGTAAACAGAGATTGGGTAAAAAATGAACAGGGGTCTAATAATTCTGCCTTGAACTGTATATCAGGAACGGTATAGCAGAAAATTTTGGCGGTTTTAAAACCTTGACTTTTACAAATCTGCGGTATACCTTAAAAACAGTTATTGTTTCATCTCGTAAGATCAGAATTCTTGTGAATTCACAATATACTCTCAGAAATAAAGGTACGCGAGCTGTCACTGGGATGGTACCTTTTTCAAAAGATACACATTTGAACTCAAAGGGTTCATATTGGTACCTCAAAAGTATATATTAGTACTTAAAAGTTTTTAGAGGAATACTTTTATACTTTTTAGCTACTAATTTATACCCTTGAGGTTACAAATTTGTACCTATTAAAAAGGTACCACTTAAGTGACAGCTCGTGTACCTTTATTTCTGAAAGTATATATTGCAGAAATAAAATATTATAATGTCTTTTTTTCCCATAATCTTCCAGTCCTACTTTAAGCAATATATATATATATATATATATATATATATATATATATATATATATATATATATATATATATATATATATATATATATATATATATATAAATGCAAATGTTGTAGTATGATATTGTAGTATAATATATTAATGGTCTTGAATGGAGGAGAGATGAATGGCCATCTCAAAATTGCACGTTTAGCTGAAACTGATAATATTTTACTGGACTTTTGGAAATAAATTCATTACAAACGACCATCAAAAATATATTTTTAAATGCATGTTGGTTTGCAAAGGGGTGGAAAATTTTATGTACATTTTAGGAAAGTTCATCTAGAAAAGTTTGGAAACTTACCAGGCATATTTATTAGATTTTATTAGAATATAGATTTTTTTATTTCACATTTGAGGAAAAGTATTTCAATTGTATCATATAGAAAATGTGTTTATTATAACACTATAATAACACTTTTTTTTGTTATAACACTTTATTATTTTTATCATTTCAAATGTTTTTTCGATAACATGATTTCCATTTCTATGAGAAAAATGGCAGAGAGTACATTTCTATTAGGGATTCAACAATACAGTTAGTCCACGGTTCAATACATACCTCGTTTTTTTTTTGGTTCGGTTCTCATGGCTTGACACGTGTGTTTTTTTATTCTACAGGCAATAGGAACAGTAAGAGGTTAAGGAGAAAAAAAATAAAAACGATTTATTGCAATACTCATTTTGTTTTACTTAAAAGCCAA
The DNA here is from genome assembly GCF_052040795.2 of Danio rerio. Lineage (NCBI taxonomy): Eukaryota > Metazoa > Chordata > Actinopteri > Cypriniformes > Danionidae > Danio > Danio rerio. Next base: position 10,039,410 of record NC_141033.1, read on the forward strand.
GAAAAGTACACTAGTTCTAGTGTGTTGTATAAAAAATAACACTGAAATCTCACAGCTGCTGGTAGCCCATGTACAAACTGGGGAACACATAAAATCCTACATTTAGAAAATAAACATACATGTGAAGTTAATAAAGATAAATTGGCCATTTCAAATAAACATATTTGGGCTTAAGTAAACATAAATAAACCAGCTTAATTATCTTGGTGCTGAAAAAAATGCGAGACTGTAGTCTGTAACGAATTAAGTGCTTTTATAAAATGACAAAAGTCCACATCTCCAATCACCAAAAACGGCTGCAAATCTTTAGCAATAAACACCCACACTGCCTTTGTTATTGTTATGTGTCTCTCAGAACCAGTTGGGTATGTTTGCTTGAAAGATTCAGCGAGGGATTGTTGCTATTTGGAGGACTTTATTACCTTCTCTGCTATCCTGCAGTCAGAGAGTGATATTGCTGGGTGATGGCACTGCACATGTGCAATCATGGTCATACGTGTAAAACAATGCTTGCACACAGTTATTTTTTGTTCACCGTTTTTTCTTTTATTGGCATTATGCTTACCAGCAAAACCGAAATGTCCTTATTCAGCAGATTTGAAAGACGCTGGCACTTTGTCGTACTGTTGCCTCACTTCACCGCCGCTCGCAATGTTAAAGTGTGGAATGATGATCAAGCGCCCCCTAATTTTAGAGCATAGTGATTGGATATTTACTTGCTGGGAGGAGTTTCCTCATCTCAGCTCATGGATTTCGAGGCACACACAGTCCACTTGAGGAGATCTAAAACGCACATAAATTATTTAAAAGCAAAACCAATTTACAATTCACAAGCGTGTATTGAACCATGGAGGTCATACCGTATGATTCAATATTATATTGAGAAGCGTGGCATCCCTAATTTCTATGTATTACTTGTTAAATGTGGCTGCAATAAATTGTAAATATCCAGTTTATTCTCTTTAATTCCTATTAATTCTCATATATTACTCTTAATTCCCATATGTTTCTGTTAATTTCCACGTAAAATCATAAGCATTGAAAATTGTCCTAATTGACAAATGATACCCTAATGGGACCCTGATTTGTAATATTGTAAACTGTCAGGATTAAAAATGATTCCATGACTCAGGAAGATTCATTATAAAAGATTTAATGTTCTTGCAGCAAGGGGACAATACAGAAGGAACACAAGACGTTCCATTCTGGTTGCTCAAAGGGCAGCTCAAAAGTCCCATTTATATGCAGGCGTACAAACAAATGATGATGCATTTTCTTTAATCATTGGTCTAAACAGTGTGCTTGGTAGAATCCTATTGATCATATAATCAAGTTATTGTCAGCACAATATTCCTGCAACTGGCACATTCCAACCATTCACCTGATTGAAACTACAGCTGAGCGTGTGATTATATCAAGAAGCACACACATTTAACATTAATATTGGGTTCCTTTTAAAGTATACATATATAAAAATAATATAAATAGAATATATGGAAATGAATAAAATTTATTTATCTAACATAATTTGAAGAAAAAAAAAAAGATCATGTAGAAATATAATTCCTTATTTCTTATTCCTTCATAATGCTAAATTAAAGAAAATGATATCTTGTTACAGGACAGCCAATCAAAAAGATGACAGTGAGGAATTAGATGAATGGATACCAAAATTAAAAGAAGGCAAAGCTAAAGAAGGAAAAGTCCAAATGGGGACAGATGGATCCACTGAAAAGAAAAAAGCAACCAAGAGGGTTGCCAAACCTAAAGAACCAAAACCTAAAGCAGAGAGGAAGCCGAGAGCTCCACGGGTTCCTAAAGCCAAGAAGGAGAAGCCTAATACAGAGCAACAAAATGAAGATATGGTGCTACTGAAGCCTGAGCAAGATGTGAAAATCAAAGAAGAGGCAAGTCATTAATCTTTATGCTTTGATGTTCACAAATAACTAGTGTAATGTAAGCTTTTGTTTATATATGTGTTATTTTGCCTGTAATTAAAATGAGAAGCAGCAACTTCCCTGAAAACAAGTGTATTATAGGTTTTTTTGCTTTCTTTACAGGATCTTTCTTGCTTCCCTTATAAATATTATTTTCAATTATTTTGTTATTCCCCTTTTATTCAAAGTGACTCTCAAATGTGGAAAGCGTTAAAGAGAAAATCTCTCATCATTTGCTCGTTCTTCTCTTGTTCCAAACCTTAAGATTCTTTCTTCTGCTGAACACAGATGATTTGAAAAATGTTGGAAATAGTTGCCATTGACTTCCACCATAGTAATGTTTGTTCTCAACTATGGAAGCCAATAACTACTGGTTTCCAACATTTTTCAGAATATCAGTTTGGAATGAGAAGAATGAGTGAATGATGAGAGATTCTTTAGTTTTGGGTGAATTTTTGCTTTAATATTGAGCCAGATTAGTCACAAAAATAACACATTTGAAAAATAAAATTCATACATCAAAACAATTCACATTTACAAAATCCAACCACGATTCCTAAATTCATAAATCCAATTTGTAAACTCAAAACACGATTTATAAATTCCCATGTCCGTTTTGTAAACTCAAAACACGATTCATAAATTTACAAACCCAATTCATAAACTCAAAACACGATTCATAAATTCACAAATTCAATTAGTAAACTCAAAACATGATTCATAATTTCACAAGTCCATTTCGTAAACTCAAAACAAAATTCATAAGTTCACAAAGCCAATTCGTAAACTCAGTACATGATTCATAAATTCACAATCCCAATTCAAACTCAAAACATGATTCATACATTCACAAAGCCAATTCGTAAAATCAAGACACGATTCATAAATTTACAAATTCAATTCATAAACTCAAAACACGATTCATAAATTCACAATCCCAATTCATAAACTCAAAACATGATTCACACATTCACAAAGCCAATTTGTAAACTTAAAACATGATTCATACATTCACAAAGCCAATTTGTAAACTCAAAACACGATTCATAAATTTACAAATTTAATTCGTAAACTCAAAACACTATTTAAAAATACACAAATCCAATTAATTTGCCAAAAATATTAATACTAATATTGTCACTTGTGATTCCACAAATTTACAAATTGGATTTTGTAAATGTGAATTGTGCTGTGCATGTTTGAATTTTATTTTGTAAATGTATTATTTTTTAGACTGATCTGGCTCCATACTTTAAGTCGCTTTGAATAAACCTAGATGTGAATAGTACAAGTTTTGGAACCACTTTAAATTTTTTATTTAAATTTTTAGGTTAACTTTCCCTTTAAGAAATTCGACACATGCTACTAATACAAAGTTTCTGGCAATGTTAGAGAAATACAAGCTGTAGGTACACTATATAGTTTAGTGCATGAACAATGAGTTTAACAGTTTCTAGAATAGGATAAAGAGGATATATATTAAATATAGAATCTACCTTGACTGATGTCAGCAGTTTAAGTATAATATATTAATATATTAAACACTAAGATCATCTATTCAGATTGCTTACTTTATTCGAACGTTGTGCTTTATTTTAGAGGTTGTCCATGAACCTGAGCAGTAGTAATGTCCCAGTTCCAAGAGATAATGATGACGTGCCTGGCGAGGGTCCGTCATCAAGCCAGCCTTTCTTCAAGGTGAAAAAAGAGGAGCCAAATGACAGTTTTACCTTTGAAGAACCTGTTCAGAAGAAGCAGAAGACCTCAGACGCAGCACAGGGAAGACCGATAAAACTCAAATCTACTGGTTCCGTTTTGGAGGACCTACAGATGAACTGGGATCCTATTCGGGTGGGTTATTATTAGTTTTTTGAGGTGCTTCATTTAGTGTTGTGCCATACTGATCCATGTTACACTGAAGTTCGGTTTTATTCTTTTTGATGAATTTTTTGACTCCATAACAATGTTTAAAGACCCTCTAGATTTGGACTAGTTTTGTTTCAATACTTATTTCTTTTGTAATATGTAACAGTGTAGATATATGTAGTTAATATGGAATTATGCATGTTTTTCTTACATTTTTTGTATTTGTTGTTTATTAGTTTACTTGACTCAGTGATTTGTGATGTATTTGATAAGGATTTTTACTCGTTGAAATAAATAAGTGCTATCTACAAATCGTATTTTTTAATCAAAATGTTCAAGGGGGTTTCCAATCTTAAAGAGTCTTAAATCTCTGTATATGCAGATTTGTCAGGAAAGTGGGAATTCTACTTTTTTAAAGAAACCACATTTGTCAAAGGGATTAATTACATAAAACTAGAAAAAGTCTAACTATGCGAGTCTAAATTAATCACATTTATCTTGTTCATTTGTTTATTGTTCCTCATGTAGGTCCTTGCTGAGAAGGCTGGTGTGGCACAGTGGGTGTGCATGAACATTGCACAACTCCTCGAGGAGGAGAACACCATTCCCTTCATGGTGCGCTATAGAAAAGAGCTGATCAACCATATGGATGCTGATGCTGTTCGAGACGTGCAGCAGACTCTTGATGAATTACGGTGAGAGAAAGAAAGAAAGAAAGAAAAAAGAAAGAAAGAAAAAGAAAGAAAGAAAGAAAGAAAGAAAGAAAGAAAGAAAGAAAAGGAGAGACCAATAGAGTTTTTTGCCCCCCTTTTACACTGATCTGTTTGTGAGAGCTGCTTTCAGTAACATGCTTGAGTTGAAAAACTGAATTATTAACCGAAGTATTTTTTTTTGTTTGTTTTGTGTTTGGAAAACTTTAAACTAAAATGCTTTTTTCGTCACAGATGTCTTTAGTGACAGTACCTTTCTTATTATTTTATTTGATTGTTACAAAAATGTTATAACCTTGGTTAGGTGGTTGAATCAAATGTAACCTGCAGATGGCAGCAGAGATTATCCAAGAGTTAAATGTCTAAACTAGGGCTCACGGGACAAAGTCGGCCCATGGTAACCTTTGATTTGGCCCATCATTCTAACTGAGAAGAGCCTTTAACTAAGATCGTCATTTTGAATTTAACATAACATTTTTTGTTTGTTTTATTGTTGAGTTGAGCTACAAAAAAACAAACAGAAATTAAACATTTTAATTAAATGTTGTAAATGAATCGGATAAAAAAAAGAAGTAAATACTGTCTCTTGATGGATAGAGGACAGTGCACAAATCATTGCGCGAAAATCAATGTAAAAGCTCAACTTGTGTATTCAGCATTGTGTAATAAATGAGGTTTATTTAGTGTTTCCTGTAATTTGTTCAATATGAATACATCTTTTGTAATAATATTGCATTTGTTTATATAAAGCAATTTTTTCCAGTCTTTTTAAATATTAGGAAAATAAATTAGAAAAATACTCATGGCAACAGTTTGCTATATTTATCTTCGGCACACAGCCCGAAGGTAAATTTGGCCCTCAATATGAAATTTTCTGTACATACCCTACTATTCACAATGTTAGATTTAGTTATAAAAAATGTATTTTTCAGCATTGCATAAAATGTATTAAAAATTAAAGTATTGGCAAAATGTTACAAAATAATTTTGAATATATGCTTTAAATGTTTTTAAAAATTCCCATAAATAAATACTGAAAAGAACAACTGGTTTAAATTTGAATATTATTATGTAACATACATGATAGCTGCTGAACATTCAGTTTTGCCATTACAATAATTAACTGCACTTTATAATATATACTAAAACGGAAATCATTGATTTTAAATTGCATTGATATTTTCAAGTGTTTTATTGTATTTTAGTTCAAATGCACTCTTAGTCAGCATAGGAGACTACTTAAAAAATACTGTACCACTTTTATATTAGGTGCCCTTAACTAATATGTACTTACACTAAAAATAATCATTTGTTACAATGTACTTATTTTGTAAATACATTTTTATTGCACTTCTGATGGATTAAATGCATGCATGTAATTAATCTTTGTTAATTTCACCTTTATGTATATATGATTGTCTATCCTTTACACCTTAACCTCCAACCCATATCACCAAACGTGTCCCTAGCCCTACTCGTATCCCACTTCATGTAAGCCAGAAGTGTTCTGCTATATATTATAAAAGGCAGGCAGCAGACAGGAATAAACAAATAAACGATGCAAGAATCAAAAACACAGCAAAGCAAGACAAAGGAAACGCATTGTAATATCACTTAACAGATAACAAGACTCAACAATGAGTGTCTCAAAGTGAGCTGTATATATGTGTGTGTGATCAGTACTTGAGCAGCATCTGCTTAACTGGGATCTGTAGTCCATAACATGGCGGATTTGTAGTCCTTAAGCGATCTGCAGCTACTAGATCGCTGGTTATCATGACAGTAAGGCCACCAAATATAAAGTGGGACCAATCAAACAATTACTGGCTTTAGAATAAAAAAAAGAGACAACATTTTTAGAGTTCATGTTATGTATGCATTTTAGTTCCGTGGCAAAGAAGAGCAGATCTGTTGCTCAGACACTAAAGAAGGAGGGAGTTCTTACTTCAGAGCTGGAAATGGCTTTGAAGAACTGCACAACGGCTGATGAAATAGAACACGTGGTGAGCACTCAATTGAAAATGTTCTCAGTTATTAGCTTATTACTGTAAAATTGTAATAATTTTGTGAGTTTTTGAGGGATCTACTAATATCTTAAACTCCTTTAGTATGCCCCTTATAAAAAAGGCAGTAAGTTGTCCAAGGCCCGGCGAGCAAAGGAGCTTGGATTGGAACCTGTTGCGCTGGCTCTGCTTCATTCTCCACAGACACTGAACCTGCACGCCTCCATCCAGCCCAACACTAAGGGTATTTCAGCCTTTTACATGATGAAACAATTATTAACAAACACGTAATTAGTAAATACAGTACATCCAGAGAAATTGAAAAATTTAGGAGTCTCTAATTTTTGTTTTACATACAGTTGAAGTCTGAATTGTTAGCCCCCTGTATATTGTCCCTCCGATTTCTGTTCAATGGAGAGAAGATTTTTGCAACACATTTCTAAACATAATAGTTTTGATAACTCATGTCTAATAACTGATTTATTTTATCTTTGCCATGATGACAGTACATAATATTTTTCTGGATATTTTTCAGGATTCTAGTTATCAACTTAAAGGTTAATTTTAAGGCTTAACTAGGTTAATTAGGCAAGTTAGGGTAATTAGGTAAATTATTGAATAACAATAGTTTGTTTTGTAGACTGTTTAAAAAAATATTGCTTAAGGGGGCTAATAATATTGACTAGGGCTGCACAATATATCGTTTTAGTATTGAATAGTCGATCATTCACAATAGTCGCATCGCAGGATCTGCAATATCAAGTAGAGTTTATTGTTGAGCAGGAGCTGTAACCATAATAGAGTAAAAACATAAAATTTGCATGTGTTTTAAGGACTGTGACTGCTTCAAGATTTATTAAGGCACAACAAACTGTTTTGTTATGTAACTTTAATAAAGGGTAATTTGACTGAATTATTAATATGATGAAGACTACAGTGTTATTTTACATTTGCTTATTCAATTTCTGCACCTGAATACTATTAATAAAGTACAGCACTTTTTATTTCACTCGTCTAATCTGTACTCCGATGTATTTATCGATGCTTTTTTTAAATACAAATGATTAAATCCTCTCCAGAATCATCACAATCAACTTAAAATAAGGGATTATTTCCAAATAAAGCAATCTGGTTAAATTGTATTTATATCATAATATTTGTTGCATAAAATTAAAATATCGCAATGTCAGATTTTTTTCAATATTGTGCAGCCCTAATTTTGACCTTAAAATGTTTATATATTTTTATTTTTTTTATTAAAAACTGCTTTTATTCTAGCCGAAATAAAACAAATAAGACTTTTTCCAGAATAAAAAATGTTATAGGAAATATAAGTAAAATATTATAAAAATATTATTTCAAATATTTTAAGGAATTTCTTGCTCTATTAAATATCATTTGTGAAGCATTTAAAAAAAGAAAAAGTATTCACAGAAGGGGGGAATAATTTTGACTTCAACTATAACTGTATAGTAATGATGTGGTTAAAATTGGGAGATCAGACCACATATTGTTACCTCAAAATACAGCAGGTAAATGCAAATAATCAGGAGGCAAAAAGCAGCAGTACACCCCATTTTGAAAAATATGATTTTTATCCATTTCTTAGTGAATATTTGTCAAATATTTTGATGCATTTGAACTAAAAAGCTTTATTAAACAGGTATTCATTAACATAAGAGTTTGTTCACAGAATATCTTTAGAAACAGAAAGATAATATATTTAAATTTAAATAAAACATAACAAAAAACTATTTTATAAGTTGTTTTTAGTTTCTCTTGAATATTATTATATTTTTTATGTATTTTTCCCTTACATTTATACATTTGGGTGTACAAATTTTTGACCGTTATCATGAGCACTTTTATCAGAAAAGCTCCACATTTGGCTTCTGTAATGACTAATCTATTATTTTTTTAAATATTAATTTAAAAGATAGATTTGTGAGGCGTGTACTCGTATATGCTGAGCATTTTATATACAGTATGTACTGTATTTAGACCTTGTCACTGTAAGATGCTACTATAGTCTGAAACAGAAACATTGTTAGGAAAAAGGTGAATAATATTTTTGCACTACATTACCAATATACAGAATATATGTTCATTAATATTTTAGGGATTACAATGGTTCCAGTATCATTCCCTCATGTATATCTTCCTCTATCAATTTTACATTTGTCACCTTAATTTCTGTATTAAATAAAAAGGATAATTAAAAAACGTTCAACAGAGGGCAGCAAAGTACTTTAGTATTTTTTGCTCACGCTTAATGGCAGTTGGCATTGACATCAAGGCAGTGACATTAGCTACAATGTAACATTTTTCTAGAAAGATATCTGATTTATATGCCTTCCTAGGCATTTATTGTTATGCATAATGTTTACTTTTTATGTGTAATATGTTTAATAAAGGGGGGGGGGGGTGATGTTGTCCTATTGCTTATTTTTTTGAAAGTTAGTTTAATCTGCATAATTTAATTTGTTGAATCACAACTTCAAATGAGAACAAGATTATGATATACAGTTAAAGACTAAATTATAAGCTCTTCTGTGAATTATTATTATTTTTTATTTTCTTCGTATGTTCCAATAGTAAATACATTTTTTACAGTTTTTCTTGTATATATTTATTCTAAAGATATTCTTATTTCTTTTAGTTTTCTGAAACCATATAAAAAATGTGAAGCTGCTAATTTCAAATAGGCTGAGTTATATGGCAAAAATGCAATCTCGATAATTTCTTTCCATATTGTACGATAATGATATATATTTTGATATAAGTTGTTAATGCTTTCAGATTTAAAAGAGTACCCCGACAATGACTGAAGCCACAAAATAGAGGGTCCTTTAAATGGCTTAACATTTTTAGCCGATAAATTTTCGGTGGTCATATCAGTACATATTTAATATCAACACACTTTTAGACTCCGATTGTTGCATATTTCTGCCTCGTGATTGGCTCTTAAGTCAATATAGAGTAAAAAGATCCAGAGCTTATCATTGTCATTGACAAAGTTTACAGTTCGATATAATATAGTTTATCGGCACAGCCCTAATTTCAATATTATTGTCCCCCTAGGATTGTTTTTTCCGAATGACTACAGAACAAACCACTGTTGTCCAATAACTTGCATAATAAGGCTAACTTGCCTAGTTAACTCAATTAACCTAATTAAGCTTTTAAATAGCACTTTAAGCTGACTATTAACCTATTGCTAAGCAGCTATTAAAATATTATGTACTCTCATTATGGCAAAGACAAAAGAAGTTATAAGAACTATTAGTATGTGTTTAAATATGTTTTGGAAAAAAGTTATGTTTTAAACAATACTTTTAAATTTAAAAAAATTACCATGTAAGTAAATTTTAAAGGGCTGGTAATTTTTTTTTTTTTTCATTTTTAATTTTTTTTAAAATGTTTGTCTTTAAATATAGGTCCTAAATTTCATTAAAAAATAGACTTTGTGAATCTTGCAGAAATCCTTTTACTTTTTACAATTTACCTGTGAATGTTATCATGGTAAAGTAAATCTGTTTGTCTTTCTCTGTGTAGGATTGTCAAGCCTGGATGAAGTGGCCACAGGTGTGCAGGAGATCCTGGCCTATATGATTGCGAAGGACAAAGAAACTCTTACCTATGTCCAGTCACTGTAAGACACAGATTTTATTTTGCAGGCTCACAGTTTATCCTATTCCTTAGTTATCATCAGTCTGTTATCTACTTGTGTGTCTGATGTCTTGCTCACCTGTCACTATGCATCAGCCCTTCGTTTTCTTACCTGTCGCTCTCAATTATGATTGCATGTTTAACTGTGGATGCTTGTATGCTTTCAGGTGTGACAGGAGTGCTGTGACCATTCACTCAGCAGTGTCTAAAACTGCCCTGAAAGAACAGCAGTCACAGCAGGCCGATCAGAAGAGCAAACCAAAAGACATCGCAAAGTTCAGCTTGTACACAGACTTCACCTGCGACGTCCAGCGCATCCAGCACCATCAGGTATAGACATTTTATCTTCTCTAACCGTTCATTCTGCTGACAAGACAAATATGCATCATCTTTTTCTAAACTTTCACAAATCCCTGTTCCACAGTGGGACATTGCAGTTGTTATTTAAACTTAAAATGTCTGGTTTTGTTGTAGTTTCTAATCCTGTGGTCAAATTATAGTTTATTGACATTTATTTTGTCTTAATACAAATAGTAGGAAAATATAAAAGGGTTGTGACTCGTGGGTTTCTTGGGACTTTGTGAGCCTGATGCAGATTTTAATTTCTATTCTTTTCTGACATTTATAAGTCACCTGTTCATTATTAATTTAATTATTTGTTTTATAGAAATGTATTTAACTACAAGCTTTATTTTAGGTGGTGCTCAAGTAGTATAGTATGCTTCACGTTAAACTATTTCAAGTCATTGAAAATAGGACAGATTTTTCTAATACCCATAGACAGGAAAAAATAAAGTAGTGACTACAGGTTGAAGGAAAGTAGTTGAGTAAAAGCAGGGATGTAGCAACCGGGGGTCCCCCTTACTTTTAAAGACAGACCATTTAGAAACCGGTTATTAAGAATGTAATTTTTTGTATTTCATACAGCTGTCCTTCCACTTTTAAAATATCCATTATGCCCCTGCTATTTGAGATGGCTTGATTATCTCTATTTGGAAACAATTCGTAATTTTAGATTGGTTGGGATGATTCTATAGAAAAGTGCATCCGTATAAAATATAACAAATCATCCAAAAGCATAGATCAATTCAATAAAAAAATATATACAATTAAAATTAACAATGTTTTAGCATTTTCCATGTAACAGTATTTAGGTACAGTAATTGAATAATAAAAATAAAAATAATTCAATAAAATTAGAGATTATTATAGTTACAAATGGTACAATTTCTTATACGTGAATGCTTTTAAAATCACTGTACAGTCACAGGCCTCAAAAACAGATGAAAACGATAACTTATAATATAAAATATACACTGTAAAACCCAATAAGTTAAGGTAACTCAAACCATTTGAGGAAACTGACTGCAACAAATCATTTAAGTTCAAAAACTAATTCTAATGAGTACTTTGAACTTAATCCATTTGAGTAAACGAAGCAATTTGAGCAGAGTAAAACCCAATAAATGAAGAAAACTCAAAACAACGGAGTACTGTAAAACCCAATACGTTAAGGCAAATCAAACCGTTTGAGGAAACCGATTACAACAAATCATTTGAGTTAAAAAAACTAATCTATATGAGTTCTGTGAACTTGCTCCATTTATGTTAAAGTAATGAGGTATTTAATTAACTCATTACCTTCAATACTGAGATGCAAACTCTTTTTAAATGTGTAGAATTAACTTTCAGTAAAGTCTGAGTTAACTACACTCATTTCATATGATGAAGGTGACTGTTGGGTTTTACAGTGTACATCACAGGTGTCAAACTCAGTTCCAAAAGGGCCGCAGCTCTGCACAGTTTAGTTCCAACCCTAATTAAACACACCTGATCAAACTAATTGAGTCCTTCAGGCTTGTTTGAAACCTACAGGTAAGTGTGTTGGAGCAGGGTTGAAACTAAACTCTGCAGGGCATCTTCCCAAAATATGTCGAATATCTCACATTTTTGGCATTCTTAAGAGAAATGTGTTGAATTTTGATTCGTCATGTGTGTCAATGTACATAAGTTTTTTGTACAGATTTCAGCAGTATGTGGTATTGTATTTACCATTTTAAAATGTAAATTGATTAACAAATGTGTAATTTAAGTAGTAAATGATCAGTGGACACAGACAGACAGACAGACAGACAGACAGACAGACAGACAGACAGACAAACAGATAGATAGATAGATAGATAGATAGATAGATAGATAGATAGATAGATAGATAGATAGATAGATAGATAGATAGATAGATAGATAGATAGATAGATAGATAGATAGATAGATAGATAGTTAGATAGACCGACATACAGATAGATAGATAGATAGATAGATAGATAGATAGATAGATAGATAGATAGATAGATAGATAGATAGATAGATAGATAGATAGATAGATAGATAGATAGATAGACCGACATATAGATAGATAGATAGACCGACATATAGATAGATAGATAGATAGATAGATAGATAGATAGATAGATAGATAGATAGATAGATAGATAGATAGATAGATAGTTAGATAGACTGACATACAGATAGATAGATAGATAGATAGATAGATAGATAGATAGATAGATAGATAGATAGATAGATAGATAGATAGATAGATAGATAGATAGATAGATAGACCGACATATAGATAGATAGATAGATAGATAGATAGATAGATAGATAGATAGATTGATTGATTGATTGATTGATTGATTGATTGATTGATTGATTGATTGATTGATTGATTGATTGATCGATCTCTATTACCAACACCCCCTCCTTTTAGGAGGACTGTCCATCTATCTATCAGATATCCCCCTACAGTTTTTCCTCAGTCGCTTTAGTACATTTCTCAGATCAGAATTGAAATTCTCAAAACTCCCTGTTCAATCTTGAGATCATTGTGTCACTTGTGCACATCAGAAAAGCAGCCTCTCATTCCATTGAACAAGTTGCAAATGCTTTTGTACATATATGCAAATGATTGTTAAATTCTCAGTTCTTTCCTACGTTATAAGTTGCTTTTGCCATGTTGATCAAAAAGTATTACTTTGGTCTTGGTTGAATAATCTCACCCCCTACAACATTTAATGGTTTGTTCATAGCTGAGTCTTTACAGGCAAAATGATCACGGTGTAAAGTAACAAATTTCGAATACTCAACCTACTGTTATTGAGTAGCTTTTCCTTGAAATTGTAATTTACTAAGTAGTTTTAAAAATGTGTACTTATACTGTTCCTTGAGTTTCTTCCTACATTTTTAATACAGTATGTGTACTTTTATGGTATACATAATATCGAAATATATATTGCAGAATTAGAAAATATCACAATGTTAGATTTTTTCAACATCATACAGCCCTATTGTGGGCTGTAGGTAGAATCCCAGGTTCTCTGATGTATGTGTCAATGGCGTCCCCTTCCCCCTCTCTCTCACTTTATAGTTCCTCAGAGTTGGTTGTGGGCCACATGTCACAGTGACTCTGTCATTCTCTTCTCCCTGCATTCGTCTCTCTCACCCCGTTCCCTGTCCCCCCAGTCATTCCCGATCTCCCCCTCTTAACATATGTGACGCGTCCCCATCCACGTGCCTGTGGATTAAAGGCTAGGATTGACAGACGCTGCTTCATGATGACAGCCGCTCTTGGGCTCGGTGTGGAAGGAGGGGGATTGAGGCGCGAGGGTGAGACTTACAGGGACAAAGAGCGAAAGAGTGGCGACGAGATCTGCCGTCAAGCGTACAGTTTACCCCAATGTTAATCCGCTGATGTGGATTGTCAGTGAGTGTTAATTTGAGTTCGTTGTGACCTGCGAGCTGTCACACTCCGGCTAAAATGAACCTTTTTGTGGTTTTGCTTGGGAAGAGTGGGCAATGTATTTTGACAGGAGGCATGTGTGTACACACGTACTTGCTTGTTTAATTTAACACATCAGTTGTGAGAGTGTATTAAGGACAGATGTGTGTGTGTGTGTGTGTGTGTGTGTGTGTGTGTGTGTGTGTGTGTGTGTGTGTGTGTGTGTGTGTGTGTGTGTGTGTGTGTGTGTGTGTGTGTGTGTGTGTGTGTGTAAATAGGTCTGGGCAAAGTGGGTGTTAAAAGATTTGGTGTTCTTTGGTGACTGTTTTTATTGGGCCATGCATTAATTTGTACGTTAGCAGAATTTTTATTATTTAATTTCGGTTGAATGAGACTTTAATTAATTAAGCTTTAAAGAAAAGAAAATTACAGACTTTTAGTTTTCCTGTGTAATTCAATTGTCAAATACAAGATGATTCTGAGTGAGAATTAATTCAAATTAAATTATCCCCAAATTTTCTGATGAATAATTATTTTGCATATTTTAAGGGATGAAAGAGGATCATAGACGCATTAAGAAGATGAACAACTAGATAACCTAATTTATTGATAATCCAGATTGCACTTTTTAAGAACAAATAAATTTTCAAGTTTACCCCCCCATCCCTTTTGTAACTATAATGTTTTGTAATTTTTTGTTATTATAAAACAGTTTTTCCCATCTATTTGTACACTTTTGTGTCCTATATATAGACTCGGATAATAATAATATCTTATTTTAATTTTTAAAGATTTATAGAGTTTTATATATACAGTTCAAATCAGATTTATTAGCCCTCCATTTAATTATTTTTTTTTCTTTTTTAAATATTTCCTAAATGATGTTTAACAGAGCAAGGACATTTTCACAGTATGTCTGATAATTTTTTTTATTCTGGAGAAAGTCTTATTTGTTTTATTTCGCCTAGAATAAAAGCGGTTTTTAATTTTTTAAAAACAATTTATAGTCAAAATTATTAGCCCCTTTAAGCTAATTTCTTTTTGATAGTCTACAGAACAAACCATCGTTAATCAATAGCTTGCCTAATTACCCTAACCTGCCTAGCTAACCTGTTTAACCTAATCAAGCCTTTAAATGTCACTTTAAGCTGTATAGAAGCGTCTTGAAAAATATCTAGTCAAATATTATTTACTGTCATCATGGCAAAGATAAAATAAATCAGTTATAAGAAATGAGTTATTAAAACTATTATGTTTAGAAATGTTGAAAAAATCTTCTCTCTGTTAAACAGAAATTGGGGAAAAATAAAGGGGCTAATAATTCAAGGGGCTAATGATTTTGACTTCAACGTGTATATGTATATCACTGATGAAAACCACAGGCTTGTGAATAATATATGCATGTTATTTTACTTCTGTGGCCTTTTATTTTATTGTTTCCTAATTCTAAAATTGTTTAATAATAATAATATTAATAGGTATATTAAATATTTTAATAGTTTTTTTATAACTAAATTTGTTAGATTTTCACAACAGTACAGACATAACAAAACATCTTCAAAAGATTGGTGGAAAATAACAACGAAAAAACAATGTAGAGAAAAAAATAAAAAAGGGGAAAAAAGAAGTTCAGATTACATACTGTATAAAACAGCACTACTCCACATTAAACAGATCAGAAAAAAGGGATAAAAAATGGCTTGTTTTTCAGATAACAATACAGCTACAATATTCCTTTTAGCATAATAGGGCAAAGACCAGGTTCCAAATAATCCAAATATATGTAGTCCAAACATTGAAAAAATGTTCCGTTATTTTAATAGTGTTAAGATATGTATTTTTTGCTGATTTGGGGCATGCTGTTTTTGCCTTATTTTTTTTTCCTTTGTATAATTCTGTGAAGTACAGCTTTTTTTTGGAGAGATTTGTATATTTGTAATGTTCATGTGCTGTTGTGAAAGAGCTTAAAATCAAGCTTTTATTACTGTACATTCGTCTGCTTTTTTAAAATATGGTCGTTTAACCATGTACAAATTAATTCATCCAACACTATTGCTGATTATTGTTGCCTTCCACGGCTGTTTATCTGCTATCACAAGCATCAAAATGAGCCAGTCCGCATGCAAAGTTAAATTTTCATTTCATTTCTTCAGTTGGCTTCTAATACAGTACATTTTAAAATTGTGGAGATTTTTTAGCCAATCATGAACACCTCTGTAGATTTCTAAAACAGAATATCCAATTAGAGGTATATTTAAATAAGCCAGAATTCACTCACCATTCAAATTGAAGCAGTGTGTAGGGATGACCATTATTCCAAGATTGCCAATTAGTGTTTAGAGTTTACTTCTTTAGTAAGCAGGTAGACCTGGTCTTACATTAATATGTAGTTTTAATTATGAATTAATAAGTTTTATCTAAGATTTAAGTTATTAAAGTAGTGACTACAGGGAAACTTTTAACGTTGTTACATTGTTGGTAAAAATCAAGCACCAAATAGTTTTTATTTCCCCTTACTAAAAATGCAGTTCTAAAATTGATACTTATGTATCAAATAAATAGTGTTCTTAAATTTCTGCATGTTTGTTTGAACATTTGATAGATGGACTGCAATATAATTAGAGTGCTAAAAACCATCAAGTGTTTTTATAAAACAAAGCAGCTCTTGCTAAAGCAATAGATCATATTTATTTTGTATGGAGAATAGTCATTGGTGTATTTTGAGCCCCATGTTGTGTATGTTTGTTTTCCTGTACATGCAAAGATAGGAAGTGAAAAGTTCATCCGTTCTTTCTGTTTTTGTAGAGGCCATCCTCTATCACTCTGTTCCATGGCGATGCCGTTGCCTTTATTTGGAGAGTAAATATTGAATCGGAATAGCTCAGTCTTTAAAACAATATTCATTTTCTGTCGCTTACATTCCTCATATTTTTCCAATTATGATTTCATTGTTATTGAGGAACGTGATATGTTGAATATTTAGACTAAACTTTCCCCCTTCTCTGTTTTGAAAAAAGTCATGTCCCGGACTGGAAGGCAAAAGACCCTAAACACAAAATCTTTTGGATTGTCTATGAAATGTGTTGAATATAATCTCAATTTCTGCTAACATTGTCATTTTCTTCCTATTTATGTATGAAAAATAACTGTTATTCTGGCCTTTTGATTATATGAAAAGCAAGAGTCAATTTTATAGATATCAGATTTGACATGTTTTAGAATTCTGCTCGCCATAAATATGGAAAGCTATGCATGCTTGAGTCGCTATATTTTTTAGAAAATGTTTGTAATGAGATAATTATATGAGATAATTCATAATTTTTTCCAATTATGATTTCATTGTTATTAAGGAACTTGATATGTTGAATATTTAGACTAAACTTTCCCCCTTCTCCGTTTTGAAAAAGTCATGTCCTGGACTGGCAGGCGAAAGACTCTAAGCACAAAATCTTTTGGATTTTCTATGACAAGTGTTGAATATAATCTCAGTTTCTGCTAACATTGTCATTTTCTTCCTATTTAGGAAGAAAATAGGATGCTAATGTAAGCATCACCATTACACAATATGGCATTTTCTTTCTTTCTTAATTGTCATAAGTAGAAGTGTATCTTTTGGCTTCACCACAATCACATCAGCATTCACATCACAGAAAAACAGGCAACACAAATACACATTCAATGTCATCAAATAAATCACATTAAAAACTTAATTAACCCCATTACTTTAATGAACTATATGCACAGCCAATGATAAACTTCCGGTAAAAGCTTTCTGTGACTATTTTCAATTTCATAAGGTTCCTTTTACAGCATCGATGTTGTAATGTAATTCAAATATATTCAGTTAAATAGAAGCAAGCATCCATTTGGTTGTTAAAGTGTAAAATACTGTGGTAAAATTAATTTCCATATTTTAAAGACATGACGCTGAAAAAATATCATTTAATTAAGTGCTTCTTGTTTGGTCTGATACCCACTTTATATCGGATCTCAGCGATGCAGTAAAGATTGCTGTTTTTTTATTTTTATTTTTTTAAAGAAATCAGGTCTTAAACCCTTCTATTTTGTATGGGATGACAATTAACCGGAAGCCTTGGGGCTGGCTGACTGAAATGAAAAGTTTGTGTGCAAATACCCCTATAAAACCCAGTATTTATTTTAAAATTTCAGTAGCAGTCAGCACAAAGGACATTTGATGCACCTTTTTCTTTACCTGTGTTTGCCTAAAACATCTTTTTGATGGCAAGAGTTTTTGAACAATCTTCTATAATGACATGTGCTTTCTGTTTAATTCTTATTAAATACATTTCCTTTGGTTGTCTTTGTGCTATACAATATTATATTTGTGCATATGTACATTAGATTAGTCAGTACTCAAGCCAAATCTGGAGCTTGTCTAACAAAATAATTTACGATAACGGTGCAACAACTAGTACACCCATATTTATGTTATAGAAAAATATTAATGCAAATTTAAAATAGAAGAAAAATCAAGAGAAACAAAAAATTTGGAAAAGTTTGTTGAATATTTTTTCCCAATATTTTGCTTAAATTTAATTGTATTATTTTTCCATTTCTAAAGACGTTTGTTGACTAAAATATTATTTTATTAAATGTATATATGTTTAATAAATCTGTTTTGTTTAAATGCACTAAAATACATTGACTATATTTACTGAGAAATGGATAAATATATTAATTTTCGAAATGGGTTGTACTCAATTATGCTGAGCACTGTATATGCGTATATAATAATAATTTAAAAATCACACTATTGCATAAAATTTCAAATTACAGTCATCTATCCAAAGGCTTTTATTTTTTATCTATCCACTCATAAAGTGAGCAAAAGTGGACCAAGGTTTTTTAAAAGTTTCTGCTTTACCTCTGATTATATATGTTCATTTTTCTAGAGCAAGATTAACAGACTGACATCTCGATTATCCTTTGTGCAAGAACAGGTCTTTGAATATTTTTCTATACCAAAGCCATAACACGTCTAGCTTGTATAAAGCTGAAATCTATAAGTTTATTTTTGTTTGCATTTACTGACATATTTATAGGATATACAGTGCTCGGCATAAATGAGTACACCCCATTTTGAAAATGTAAATTTTTATTATCTTTTCAGTGAACATGGTTAATATATATTGGTGCATTTAAACAAAACTGACTTATTAAACATATATAATTATTAAAATAATATTTTAGTCATAGAACATCTTTAGAAATGATAATACAGTTAAAATACTTGGAAAATATTGCAAAAAATTTAATAAAATTACAAACTACAACATTTCAACAAAACTGTACATATTTTTGTTTCTTTTGTTTTGGCTATTTTTGAAAATTTGTATTTAATATATTCCCTAACATATCAATTTGGGCTACTAATTTTTGAACCATTATTGTAAGTTATTTTGCTCCAGATTTGGCTTCAGTACTGACTTTACTAATATATTTGCACAAATACAATATTGTAGAGCATCCTATTCACCTTTATCTTCGCCGACGAGCGGGCGCAGCCATTTGAATCTTTTTGTCTCGATTCTTCCAGTCTCATTCACTTCCATTCATTTTTAGACATTAAAAACTGCTTGTTTCGCTGTTTGATGTTGCAAACTGATATTTCCTTATTATATTATTCTACTTGGTCTATATAGTCATGCAAACATTTGTTTGTAGAGCAAGTAGTTTGACCATTTTCTGCCGTTTATTATTCCTAGTCATTTCTCCCATATAGGCAACTGATTCTGAAGTTCTAAGACAATCGCGAAAACAGGCGAAAACAGTAAATTATAGGCTAATAATTACATTAATTTCACACAAAAAAATGTATGTAAATTCACATCAAATTACTGTGAGGTTGTTCACAGTAATTTACTGTAATTTTGTTACATTAAATTACAGTGAAATTACAGCCATATAGTGTAACTTTACAGTAGATAGTAAAACCCATTGTGATTTCACAGTATTATCTTGTAGAATGAACTATATTTTACTGTAAAGCAGGCTATTCTCGGCTAGTCATTCTGACATTTACCCTGACTTTGAAATCATTTTGGGTGTTTAACAGTGTTTGGTTTTATGAATCAATTACTTTTGTTCCAGTTTATTACGTTTCTGGCTAAGCACAAAGTTATGTTCATTAAAAATTATTTCATATTTTTATAATTGCACTCAAAAATGTAAATTTACTATGACATTCATGTCGTTTCAAAACAGGATGCTTTTCTTTCAAGGTATTTTTGAAGATATAACCAAATTGTTTTTGGGGCTGCAATAACATTGTTATTTCTAAATATAAAAAAGTGCCAATACTAGCATAAAAGTTCATTTTTATAAATGTCTATGTTGAATGAAATAAAAAGAGTTTGAGTTCCTATAACCAACATGCAAAAGGTATAGCCCTATTTACTGTAATTTGCTGTAATCATGCTAATTTGATTAATTTCACAATAAGATTCTGAATACAGCACATTACTGTGAATATTTATAGTTAAATTCTGTATAGTTATACCAATGTAATTTACTTTGAAAAATTTTAATAACATGTTGTGAAAATCTGGAATCTTCTTACAGTCTATGTACTACATTAAACATGTAATCGAAAAGATTTTGGTTACATTTTCTCCAGTCATTTCACAGATCACACCAAGCACCTCCTTTCAAAATGACTGCAGCTTTTCCAAATGTATCACATTTTGTGCAATCGTCTGAAATATTAACCTTAATCTGATTTAATTTCACAGACGAAATACAAGTCCTCATAACTCATTTGTATGTCTAGTATTCTGCATCTTTGAACTAGTGTTATTAATAGATTAGCATTAACCACATAAACCCAAGTTAAAAAGGACATGCGTTATAGATAAAAGTTTGATATTTGTTTTGACGTTTCCCTCATCTCGTGCAAAACTTCAAATGCAATAAACATTGCATGAGAAAACCCGAGTAAACAGCTGCCTCAGGGCGTGGAAATGCCAAAATACGGAAATATAATTTTCATCATGTTTCTTGCCGCATTAATTCACGTCTTGATCGGGCCATTAGCTGTTGGTGGTGGGGTGTGTGTTTGTGTAGGGGGTTGCTGGCATTTGTCAGCTCGCTTCTTCCGCTTGGAGTCCAGATTGATGGGTCATCTTTTCCCTCTTGTTTCCTTTCCAAAGGTTTTCCTCAGAAAAGGTCAGATACTTAAAACTATTTGCTTCACAGCATGTCACTTTTCCTTAGAGGGCCAGTAAAGGGAAAGTGAGCGAGGCACGGAGGTTTTGGTGCGACACTGGTGCGTCTTAGTGACTCGTTTTGGGAGGGAGCGGGAGGGGGTGGAACCGGTGGTGCTCTACCGTGCCTTGCCTTGTGTCGGCTGTCTCTACAGGTTACTCTCTCTTGTTTCAGACGTTAGCCATTAACCGTGGGGAGAATCTGAAGATTCTGACAGTGAAGGTCAACATCCCCGACTGGGTGAAGAATGACTTCTGTAGGTGGTGCGTCAACGTCAGGTCAGCACACACCCACAACGCTTACACACCTCTTCTACTGTTGTTTTTTTTTCTGGATTGACTGGCCCGATATGATTGCTTGATAACAGTGACTTTTATTCTGCTTGGTGTTAAATATTAGCCACAGTTTTTTATATTGATGCTATTATTAAAGTCAAATAGTAAATCAAATTTAAATGTTAAAATAATAAACTTTATTTGGTAAATTTGATCTGAATATCTGAATTTTCCCATATTTTAAAATCTCTTTAAATTTAAAAGTTATATTTATCCACTTTTAATACTGATGGAGCTGTTTTCCTTGATGCCTCAGACCTAATTACTTAAAAAATATGTGTTTGATAAATTATAGCAATTTTTTTAAAGTTGTAATGTAATAAGAGTAGACAATTAATTTAATGAGTATTATCCTCGTTTTTAATATATAAAATGAATAAATTATAGTCATATTTTAGGCCACTTTTACCCAAATGTAAAAGCTCTATGGATTTGAGAGATCTATTTAGCCACTTCAGCTTTTAATACTAATGGAGCTGCTTTCCATGATGCCTTAGACATAATTGCTTAAAGAAATAGTTTTTGATAAATGGCAACAGCATTTTTAAAGCTGTAATGTAATACGAGTATACAATTAATTTAATGAATATAATCCTCATTTTCAATATACAAAATAAATAATAATAGGCTTCAAACCACCTTTACCCAAATTTAAAAGCTTTAAGGATTTGGAAGTTCTATTTAGCCACAGGTTTTGATACTATTGTAGCCCTTTCTGTAATGTCTTGAACCTCATTTCGATGAATATATTTTTGATAAATAACGTTCAATAGTTTTTGAAGGTTTAATCTATGGTTAATGCAATTGATTTCAGTTTTTTTTTTTCTTGCAATTTGAGAATGTGCATTACATTTTCACATCTCTAACATTATATTTTGTTTTGGTTAATTTAGATGTTATTCTTGGTCACAATAGTGACCAAAACAGCATAAATAGTTTTTGTAGCCCAATTAGATCAATTGTTGTAAAAACCCAATAGATCAATTGTTTTTGTAGCTCTTTCTGTAATGTCTCGAGTACCTCATGATGTTAAATAGGTTTTTGATAATGATAAATTGTTTTTGAAGTTTTTTTAAATATTTTTGTAACACTGTTTTTATTGATTTTAGTAGCTTTTAACATGTACAACAGAAATCAGATTTAAGCATACAAAACAATAATGCATGAAAACAACATACATGATAATAAATGAAAAGTAAAACAAATAAAAAAAATAAATAAATAAAATAATATAAATAAAAATAAATAAATAAAAATATATGAATAGTAAGAATAAAAATTATATAAAAATATTAGTAAATGCATGTACTTTCACATACAATATAAAGGTACATCCTACAACAACAACAACAACAACGGTATATCAATAGCAGGTAATACAAGTTATACAGAGAAAAGATTTGTATCAGCTTCCTTCAGGACACCTAGAAAAGGATTCCAAATTTTGAAAAGCTTTTCAGGTTTTTTTCTTGACTATATAAGTTAATTTTTGTAAAGCCAAACAATAAGACAATTCCCGCAACCATTTTCCAAAATTCGGGCTTTCTGTATTTTCCAAAATCAAGATAAGTTTTGCCAGTAATAAACAGAAAGTTAACAGTTTCTTATCTGAACTAGTGAAAGTGCTTGTAGAAGGAAAAATGTTTAGAATGCACAGTTTCGGGTATTTGGGTAAATCCTGTTTAAATGCTATAGATCAGTGGTTCTCAAATGTTTTTCATCAAGTACCACCTCAGAAAAAAATTGTCTCTCCAAGTACCACCAAAATGAGCAGTATTGAAATACAGTAGTGCAGTAGGACCAGTAAAGCAGCTACAACTCTGCACAGTTAAAAAATGTGGCAGATTACATCAGAAATATAGGCTGTATGTCATATATGACATATTATATACATAAATTTTTATCAATTTTGAAATGTGTATAGCATGTACATGACATATTTCATTCCTCCGAGTACCACTAGAAGGAAGACTGCGTACCACTAGTGGTACACGTACCACAGTTTGAGAACCACTGCTATAGATAAAAAGTTAAGAATTTTCTCCCAAAATTGTTAAATCAAAGGACACTTCCATAAACAATGATATAAAGTTTCTATCTCTTCATTGCATTGTATGCATTGATCAGAAGTGTTTGGATTAAATTTGTGAAGTAATTCTGGAGTTATATAAAGTCTCATATTCTGTTTTGAAGTTTTTAATATACATTTACACGTTAATTAAAAAAAATATATATATATTACTTTTTTCATTCTCTAACATTATTTTGGTTAATATCGGTTTTATACTTGATAATAGTGACCTAAACAGCATAGTTAGGATTGCACTGCAATTCAATTGTTTTTAATTCTATAGAAATAATTATACTACTAATTATACAATTGTGACACATTTCACTTACAATTTTCACATCTCCTGTCTTCAAGTAGAGAGTATTTAAACTGATTAGTTCATGTGATGTTGAAATAATTCAATCAAAACCCAGAACAATAACAATTTTAGAGCTTCCGTAGTAAGAAAAGGGACAAGGTTACCATTGTGACCAGTGGTGTTAAGTGGGTAGATTTATTGAATATTAACTCAGTTATGTTTTTTTAATGTAAAAATACAATTTAGGGTTGAAAATGTGTTGTGTTTACTTGTATTTAAACTTATATTTCAACTTATAAACCCCCCCTCCCCCCCAAAAAATGGAATGTTCAACAATGTTCAATCTATTGTCTCCTTGATGACCTACATATTTAAACAATGTGCAGTCAAATTATTAACATTGTATGGGCTGTAAAATAGTCATCAACAATATCATAACAATGAGTGCATCTCAGCTCACAGAAAAGTCACTTGAAATTTAAGCAGCTTCCTATTTTTTTCTTTACTGAAATGTCTGGATTTGGATGAAAAAGGTGTCGAATGGCGGTAATTATGATTATGTCTTTAGAACAAATTATTAGGATTGGGACAATAGAATAAATAGATCATAGTATTAGCCATGCCAGATTTCTTGTATACCTATTAGCTGCTTTATAAGTTTGTAAAGTAAAATACTCTGCTTAATATCTCCTCTTTATTCTTATGTTCTGAAGGTGGAGGCCAAAGGGATTTGCGCAGCCAGAGCTGATGTCTATTTTGAAGAACGCAGCTGAAGATTCCTACAAGAGGCTCATTCTTCCTTTTCTCAATCGAGGATACAGGTGTGTTTAACCCTGATTTATGTTGCTCTTTTTTTCTTTGTCTGTTTCCTCAAACGTCTTGTTATTTATCTTGCACAAAAATACACACTATATCCTCTTTTTCTTCTTGTGCCAGGACAAAGTTGACAGCTAGTGCAGAAAAAGAGTCTATCGCCATGTTTGTTCGCAACCTGCGACAACGTCTCCTGATGTGTCCTGTGCGTGGGAGAGTCATCATGGGAGTTGATCCAGGATTTTACCATGGCTGCAAACTGGCAATCCTGTCCCCCACCAGTAAGACATAAGAATAAATGTGAAATTAACCTGTGATAATAAATGGGTAATGTGTGTGTTCTTAAAAATTTTTGCTATAAAATATTATTACAAAGAGGTTTTTTTGCATTAGTTACTCAGTTTTTCATCCTTCTTAATTATTCAAATATACATTCTAATGGTCACATTATTCAGAATTATTATTTGTGCTCAACATTGTGTGTTTGTAATTTTTGTTTGTTAAATATTATTATCTCAAAGATTTTTTGGGATTAGTTACCTAGTTTTAATCTGTATTTCTCATTCAAATATGCAGCCTGATGCTCACATTAGGGTTGGGCGATGTCTACCAATTTGGCATCGTACGATGTCTAATGTGAAACATGGGGATGGACGATGACATCGTTGTCGTAGGCGGCGGTGAATTCATTATTTATTATTAATTAATGAGCTCATAACAAATTAATTATTTGTACCCTACCATTTCAACTACCTGACCCGCTTTGTTTTACCCAGAACCAAATAATCACAAATTAATAAAGAGAAGTTACACACAAATAACCACATGTCAATCACTTTTTCCGCTGGACTCTGGCATAAATAGGCAGAGTGATCTGTGTCGTTTTAATGGCGTCGGCAAACTTGGTTGGTAAAAAAAAGGTGCACAACCAACAAGAACCGACCAAAAGTATCTGAAGTTACTGTTGAACTACTGTTGAACTAACAAGGTTAATTAAATATCATGTTTAACAACTATACTGAGAAGCAATCCAGTGGTACATCCTTGATAAACTGTCCGACATGCACTGCTCCCTGGGGTTTTGTGCTCAAAACACTCGCTGACTGCCTGGAGCTCAGACGTGCACGTATGCTGCAGCGCATGCCTGTGTGTGTGGTCGCGGGATGTGTGGTTTCAGCTGTATAGTGTGGAAGGAGGGAATTTCAGAAATGCTAGATGAAACGCTGGTGTGGACGTGGATTGTTTTCGTTCTAAAATGTCATTTTAAAGATGTATAAGATGTATAAGTGTAAACGGGGCCGAAGTGTGTATTTTTCACGAGCGGGTTGCTGCTGCGAAAACTTTTTTTTGCTGCTTAATTTTATATAAATATACATAAAATATATATAGATATATAAGTGCTCAATAAATATAAATGAAAACATATCAAATAAAAAATAACAGATAAACAAGAATGCATGATATAAAACAGTATAAGCAAGTATAAACTATTTTAGTTAACTTCAGTTTTTATTTATGCATATTAGTATAAAGAATATATAGAATTAAAATATATAAAAAATTACTAAGACATTAGTTGTTTTGATCTATCAGCAGAAAACAACTAGTTTACATGTTTTTCTTCTCTACAATTGTGAATTCTAGCATCAAAAACAATATTAAGCACAAGAAATAGTGCACAAATAACGTTAGAAACAAAATAATTCACAAACAATAAAAAATTAAATAATAATTATAACATAATTAGCACATATTGGGCCATAACAGCAATACAGATACATAATGAAATACAAATATGCAAAGCTACAGCAGTAAGTATAAAATATTTTAACTATAATTAACATTATTCAAAAGAAGGTAATGATTTGCACTCAATTGCTTCATACTGTTTTTATTTGTACTTTTCTTACATTTTACGGGTGATAACAGACAAACAGACGTTTCGGCACAAAGCCTTCCTCAGTCCCTCACACTGAGGAAGGCTTTGTGCCGAAACATCTGTTTGTCTGTTATCACCCGTAAAATGTAAGAAAAAGTACAAATAAAAACAATATGAAGCAATTGAGTGCGAATCATTACCTTCTTTTGAATAATAGTAACGATCAGATTAACGCACCAAACCAAAGAAGTAACTAAAAAAACCGCAAGCGGGCAGGACAAACTTCAGTAACTATAATTAACAAAAATACCTGCTTAATATATGCACTGCATGTGTTTTTCAAAGCTTTAACATAAGAAGAAAGGTCTTTTGGAGAACATTGTAACAAACCATGCATAGACTATTATTAAAATGCACCAAGATAGTTTTAATGAACTTTTGCCTGATAATTGTTAATTGCATTCACTGCACTGCATTATAAAGGCGAGTGTTTGATTGGCAGGTGTGATGAGATTGCCTATTGTGCTCCCTCGGTGGGTGGAGCTCACGCTGTGCCCTGTGTGTGTGCCACTGATCGGCCTGGCGGGTGTGTGTCAGGTGGCGTTGCCATGTTTTGCCCTCTGCCCTGCAGCAGCACCACACGCAAACCCAGCTTGACTGTGACAGGTCTGTGGGTGTGGAGTCACGTGACCCGCCGGGCTCTTGAGGTGTCTATTGCGATTAGGCTTCTTCTCTCAGGCTGACAGAAAACGGCAGCCGTATTGTCTGAAATGAGAGGGGAACAAGGTGGAGGCGAAAAACTGGAGAGAAAGCAAATGGGAGTCTCTTAATGATGTTAATGATGATGTATTGTTCAGTTGGTATACAAGTTAAAGCTGGTTAGATGTGTCCTCTGATGTCCTGAAATATCATCATCTGCTGTTTTTGTTGTTGTTTTACTTTCCTCAGGTCAGATTGTGCACACAGATGTGGTGTACCTCCATGGGCCCGCTAAAGAGAGAGAGGCAGATAAACTGCGCCAGCTTATGTTCAAATACAGGTATTGTAATTATAATAATGAGATTAGCTTTGACTGCATGGATAGAGCCTAAACAATCATTCACATATAAAAATCACTTTACAATATCACTTGGAATGGTTTGTGAGGGGTTAAATCTTTTCAATAGCAAACTAAAACTCAAAAGTTCTGCACATCTGCATCAGGGTTTTCTGGGGATGTTAAAAAGTAATACAAATAAAGTTGTAGGCTTTATAAAGTCATATTTACTGAAGATTTGTGTTCAGTTTTATTCTTGTATGCTTAATGTATTTCATCCACATTATTTTAGAATGCATTGTTACCCCTGTGGTTTTGTAGTTCTTTCTTTCGCTAGCCAAAACTGAATTTGCTGTATTATAACTACAAATGAGATTAACATTGTGAAAAATATACCTTAGCTCTCATTCATAATGGTCTTGAAAAGTTTTAAATTTGACTGTAAACTGAAAGGGCACAGAAATTCAATATTGATATATGATGCGCAAAATGAGCTGTCATTTAATAAATGATTGTCGTGTCATTTAAAAAATCTCTTTCCATTCATTGTTATGTGCTAGCAGTCCCATCTATAAATGCTCAGTTTTAGGTGTGGAAGGGGGCTTTTTTACTGATTGATAAATATAAACAGGATAGCACAAAGTTGTCTTTGTCTTCTAGTAAATAGTACACAAAATGTTAAAATTAAAGCAGGAGGATGGTTAGTATGCACGTCTTAAACACGTCTTGAAGGCTTTTTATGTGTCAGTGATCCAACTAAAGTATTAGCTGTGTTTATTAACTTATACTGTTTTCATCTTCATTAGGATGTTCAAATTAGTCTTTTGTGAGAGCTTTTAGATTTTGTCAAGAAGCTTTCCTCTTATCTAGTCACAAAATGAACTTTTTTACTCACCGGACAAGTTGGCTGCTGAATGTTTGGAGTTACTGGCCTAAAAAAACAACAACAAAAAAAAAAAAACAGATTATCAACATTACTTTTCAGATTTTAATATATTTATATCTTGAATTTCAGCTTTACAAGATTCATTCATTCATTTTCTTGTCGGCTTAGTCCCTTTATTAATCCGGGGTCGCCACAGCGGAATGAACCGCCAACTTATCCAGCAAGTTTTTACGCAGCGGATGCCCTTCCAGCCACAACCCATCTCTGAGAAACATCCACAAACACATTCACTCACACACTCATACACTACGGACAATTTAGCCTACCCAATTCACCTGTACCGCATGTCTTTGGACTGTGGGGGAAACCGGAGCACCCGGAGGAAACCGACGCGAAGGCATGGAGAACATTAAAACTCCACACAGAAACGCCAACTGAGCCGAGGTTCGAACCAGCGACCTTCTTGCTGTGAGGCCACAGCACTACCTACTGCGCCACTGCCTTGCCAGCTTTACAACAATTAAACTTATTTTTTTTATATATATATATTTTTTTTGTGATTTATCTAATTTTAACAACATTTATATAGTTATACATCTTATAAAACTTACATCCATTTATTAACAAAAGAAGTTCTCACTCCAAAATATTTGGTATTTTAAATACCAAACAGGTTAATTTAATCTAGTCAGTTTGCTGAAATAAAGATATTTGAGAAAAAAAGTGCAGAAAGAGAAAGGGTGATCTATTATTCTATTACATTGTCAGAATTATGTTCTGATTTTTAATAATTTTTATTTTAATGACAAATTTTAGACCCATTAAAGGTCCCGGTGATTGCTTTGAAATGTGCATTTTTTTATTCAAGGTTTTATGTAATTTCAACCGAGTCACAAAGAGTGTAGTCAAACATAGTATAGCCCTTCCCCTTTTTAAAAAACAGCCAATAGCGTTCTGTTTTATCACTGCTCTGCCAGTGAGGGTGGTTGAGCTCAAGTGCATCAAATGAAAAGTGAACGAGAAGTGTCTTAAAAATGTCATGTCAGATACTAAAGAGCATTTGATTAGTTATGATGGATGAGAAACTGTAGTATGGGTTGACGTGAATAAAACTGTTGATCCATTTGGGCAAAAGTGACAAACTACAAGCCTTACATGTTTATATCAGTTTTATATCTTCTAAATGTGAATTTTGTAAATGTTTTTGTGCACATTAGTTAATAGATGTCTTAAAAACTTACAATGCTAATACTAAAATCTAAAAAAAAATATTTTAATTTCATGGGACCTTTAAAACAGTGCTATTTTTAAACAGTTTATCAGCAACAACGAAAGTGACGAATACCTATGAATTTCCATCAGGTGATGCCAAAAGTGCACACATTGAGCAGATCCAAAAATGCTGGGTTTATCATTCAGAATGATTTCATTCAGATAAAAAAAATATGTCCATGTAAAGGTAGCTGCTAGGTGCTTTGTAGGCACTGTTGGAGTCGTTGTGGGCAATTGCTCTCACATTCTGGCTTGCTTTCATGGTCCAATCCCTTTTTCCCATTCATTATTTTTTTATTTAATTAAAATGAGCCATAAAAAGTCTAAAATATGACAAAAAAGTCCACAATTATAGTTTTTTTCTTTTCTTACAGCTGTCAAACCATTGTCATAGGAAATGGCAAAGCATGCAGGGAGACTGAGGCCTTCTTCGCAGACCTAATCAAGCAGCGCTTCTTCAGCCCTATGGATGTGTCCTACTGGTACGATATTTCCTTTTACTAATGTCAAAAACTGAATTTTCCTTAGTTTTTTGAAAAAAATATTTCCTTTTGTTATGTTTAACTAATTGAAATGGCTTCTTAAACAAGAAAAGATACATTTATTTATTATTTTATTTATTTTGGGATATATGTATTGAATCATTGAGGCTTGCTATTTTGTGATCCCTTATGAGTGACAAGTTGTCCCACCCTCAAACCAGTAAACATGCCATCAGCAATCAGATAAAAAATCGAAAATAAATACTGCAAAATTCTATGTCAGTTTTGCTTTTTACAGTGACTTTAAAACCATGTGTTCTTCTGATAGTGGCTAAGCAGTTATTATTTTGAGTCCCGCAATGATTTGAGGTCACATCAGGCTCCTGTACAGTCTGTACAGTGCATTTGCAGTCTGACATTTGCAAATGTTTTATCAATAAACCCTGCTAAGAGCCAAAACAGCAACTGTCAAACAAGGTACGCAGAAAAGGAGCAAAGGAAACGCTGCCGGTCTGGAATGTGTTACTCTTGCGGGTTTTAAATGGTATCTGGACCCTGTTTGACCGTCCCTAATTAAAAACAAATATTTCTCACCGCCCTTCAAACCAAACCAGTCCGATGTGTTCTTGTCCAAGCCAAATAAAGAGTGGATCTAGGATTGTCTCTCTCTCCATCTAGCCAGACTGCTGTTTGTTGACTTATAGTTCTGACTGGAGAGCTGCCTAGAATCGTTCTGAAGTGGCCGTTTATGGCGTACGCTGATGGCAGTTTTCATTACAGCCCTCCGCATCCCTCAGCGCAGCTCAGACAGGTTGCCAGGTCTACCTCAATAACTCCCAGCAATGCATGATCATGCGTCAAAATTGACTTCCAAGGCGCTCTGCAAGGGGATCCATTTCGGCCTCCATTTTAAATTAAAAGTGGACGATTTGAGATCTCCACTTTGGCAGAGCAACTTCCACTGTCACTTTAGGATTTGCCAGTCAGTTTGAACTTTGTTCCCTGTACTGGAAGTCACAGCCAAGTATTTACAGAAGCTAGTTGATATAAAATGCTAACTTTGTGTTTACATTGGGCAAAAGGAATCTTGAAATTACACCTAATAACGCAAGTTTTCTTATAAAATTGAATCGTTTCGAAATATTATTATAAATCAATGTTAACTAAAAAAAGTCAAACTTATTAGCCAGTGACGTCATCGACTTTTGCTTTAAGATTTTAAGAGCTAGCATTGCACCAGACCAGTGGTTTCGTTTGATAGTGTAGAATCTATATTTTATGCACATATGCATCACTTTGGTTTTTATTCTACTGTACAAAAGTTATCTACACTTAAATACACAGTATTTTGGATACCAGAGCTAGGTATTTTACATTGGTTCAATTTCATATTGTTCATATGACACATGTACAAGTTATAGCTCAAATGAAAGCTCTTGCCGGTGCTCATTTGGTTCTAGCGTTCTTTTTACTGAGTTATATTCACATATCAAACAGTTGCCAAATTAATCGCTGTGTTTCCATGGTACAGAAGTGAAAACAATACATTTATGATCAATAAGCAGCTCCAGATAGCACAGACAGCTGTCATCTCTTACCTTATGCTGTGCGTTTCAGGGCCATTTCTCCTCTGTTTTTGAGGTGATGTGCATAAGTAATCCTTTTATATGTCTGACGTGGTCCAAACAAAGTGAATTATGTTTGATCAAACAAAAGAATAGTGAAATATGAAAACAATGATAGATCCCTGTGGCTTGTATAGCACCTCTCATCAGTTGAAATACAATACTTTTGCATAAATTATGGTAGAGACATTTTTCTTTTTTCCAATGATTACAGACATGTGCAGGAACCACCAAAATTAATTACAGCACGCTAGACCACACAGAACCTAAAAGGTGCACTTTCAAATTTGAGTTTATAAAAAAAATAATCCAAAAATCGCCTCTTTTTTTTAGGTGTTTATTATAAAACAGACATTATATACAGATATTTGAAACATTTTCAATAGTGTTTTATGAAAATTCAAAGGGTTTTCTTTAAAATGATACCAAATTTTTGCATTTACACCTCTGCATGTGGATTTGGGAAGCTTTTAAATTTGGGTAGGCAAAATCCAGGTGGAAATACCAAAATAACAGAGTTTAACTGGTTAAATTAAAAAAAGTTAGTTTATATCTTTCATTAAATTAACTTGAAACTGAAATAACTGCAATCTAAAACTATAACCAAAAATATAGACTTTATTTTAAAAATAATAACAGTTGTCAAGTTTCTATTCAAAAACTGTTAGCAAATTTTTTCATAATCTTTAATTTTATGACCAATAATAAAATATGTTATATGTAGCCCACATGGAATCTGTGCCTGCACATTAATACACTTTATATGATTGATATTTGTTGGTTAAACACAAATGAAAAGATAAGAACCACATTTCTGTAATAATATCATCAATCCAATAAATGTGTTTTAAATGCTTTATTTAAAAACGATTTAAATGTATCTATTGGATGGTATATAGAGCTGCGTCAGATTTGCTCCTAAATCTTAAGTAAACCAATCTCAAAGAAATTATCTAATTAGATCTGGCTTTTTGTATAGCTAGATATATTTAAAACATATTCATATATTTTAACTGACTAAATTGAATAGTATTCAATTTTAGCAGATTTCAATTGATTCTAAGGATACTCACAACAAATAAAATGAAATAAAAAGATTGCAAACAGTTAATGATATACTTCATTATGATTCATTTTCCTAAGTGCAGCTATCCACTGAAAAAAAACGGATGGATTTATATGTTTAAGGTTTTATGTCAGGGTTCATACGGTCTTGGAAAACCTGGTTAAGTCATTGAATTTTGACATGGGGTTTTGCAGGCCTGGAAAAGTTTTGGAAAAAACGAAAAAACCCACAAAGTTTGAGAAAAATCATGGAAATTAGTATATATATATATATTCCGTCCCTATATGAATAAAAAGAATAAAATAGTGTAATTTACATTAAATGTTCAAAGTTAACTTAAAAAAACGTTTAATCATTTTAATCTATCCTTACTAAAAAAAGATTTCCTTTTTAAAACAAATCAAATTCATTTAAATAATGTTTATTTATTTATTTTGATTATTTATTATTATTATTTTAATAACCTGTCATTCCCTCGTGAAAGTTCACTTCCTCACTGCACTTTGTACATCACTAGTCAATTAAAGCGAAGGCTTCATTTGCACCGTCTGCTATCTGTCTCCCCGCTCCTCAGCTAGTTCAGAAATAAACCATCATATATTTGCCCCCCACCCACTGTCCCGTGTCTCCCTCCCTTCAGTCCCCTTTGAGCCGTGTCTCCTCTCCGCTCTTTCGGCTGACTGCTGCTGAGGAATGACAGGCAGTGCCGGCAGACTGTGTGCGGTAATGAGCCTGCGGGATCAGCCGCTCTTCCTTTAAATGAAGGCACGCTTGCCTGTTGAGCTGCTGCCGTTCTTATTTAAGGAAGACTGGGATGAACTTGACATTTTCTTGGTTCTTTCTGTGATGAGATTTTTTTTTAAGTAAAGAAGTCAAAGATTGTCTTCACACAGAATGCAAGAATGAAGTTAAGTTATTACTTAACAAAAAATACAAATGTTAATAATAATAATAATAATTATTATTAGTTTGCTCCTCATTTTTAGTGTCATGTAAGGGCAGGTGTGGATGAAACAAGCGTCTGTACAAGGCTTCTGCTGTCAAGTGCTTCAAGTTATTTTACATGCACAAAAATGCTTGATATTGCTGTATTTGTGGCAAAGAAAGCTAGGCTAAATGTCTTTTTTTTAAACCTAGTTTAAACAGTTTTTTTTTTTTAAATAGTTAGTCCCTTTATTAATCTGAGGTCGCCACAAAGGAATGAACCGCCAACTTATCCAGAATATGTTTTACACAGTGGATGCCCTTCCAGCCACAACCCGTCTCTGGGAAACACCAATACACTCATATTCACACACTATACGGACAATTTAGCTTACCCAATTCAACTATATCACATGTCTTTGGACTTGTGGGTGAAACCAGAGCACCCGAGGAAGCCCACACGAACACAGAAATGCCAACTGACCCAGCCGAGGCTCGAACCAGCGACCTTTTTGCTGTGAGGCGACAGCACTACTTACTGCGCCACTGCATCGCCCATAGTATATTTTATAGTATAGTATATAATATGTAATAATAATACGTTGAGTTAAGTGAACTAATATTTGCACGCACAACACACACAGTATACTGTAGGTGTTTAATTTGAAAGTACTTTAAATAACTTTTATTTTTATTTTATACAATATGTGAAAAAGTATTTTAAACACAAAACTATATAAATCTGTTTCTTTTTTTCCCCATAGCCGTTTATTTAACATAAAGTAGTAAAAAGCAGTTCAAA
Organism: Danio rerio; assembly: GCF_052040795.2. Taxonomy (NCBI): domain Eukaryota; kingdom Metazoa; phylum Chordata; class Actinopteri; order Cypriniformes; family Danionidae; genus Danio; species Danio rerio. The sequence goes on from NC_141033.1 coordinate 10,074,086, forward strand.
ATATTTGAAGTTGAATGGCTCTTCTGAGTGTTCGACCTTCAGTAGACTTCTCATTGCACGTGGCCCTCTGTTGTTGCTTGCATTGTGCTGACTTGACTTTCAGTCAAAGTAGGTGGGGCTTCAGGAGTTTAGCTTTAAATAGTTAACTGTCAATCAGCGAGCCATAGGTGGAGTGTGTGGGAAACCAGAGCACCCGGAGGAAGCCCACACGAACCAGCCGAGGCTCCAACCAGCGACCTTCTTGCTGTGAGGCGGTTGTGCAAATTATCCCTTAAAGATCCCTGGCAATTTATCACTTAAAGTTGTTTTCTTTCAACCAGCAAATTTTATTTTTGCCCGGAAATGACACAGGCTTCTCCCAAAAGATATATGTACAAAAGCATCATTGTGGAACAAATACTTTTATTTACATGTAAACAAAATGTTGCATGTCCAAAATTATTCACACCCTTCTCAATATTCAATAAAAAAGCCTTTATTGGCTATTACTGGAATCCTTTAATTGCTGACCAGTTTTTTTGCATGTCTGGCATGTTTTTATTATTAGCAATGAGCTCTAACTCTCTCAGGTCTCCTTGCCCTCACCCTTATCTTTAGCTCCCTCCATAGATTCACAATTGGATTTATGTCAGGACTCTGACTGGGCCACTGCAGGCAGTTTAAGTTATTATGTTCAGACCACCATGTTTGACGGTGAAGATAGTATTCTTAGGGTTCAAGGCTTCTACTTTTTTACACCAAATGAAGGCAACATCATTGTGGCCAAACATTTTAAATTTTGTTTCATCTGACCATAAAACAGAAGATCAGAAGTCTTCTTTGTCCAGATGAGCCTTTGCAAACGCCAAGTGGGCTTTTGTTTGACTTCTCCTGAGAAGTGGTATTCTCCTTGGTCTGTGGAACCATCTGTGGAACCCAGCGATTTGCAGTGTTCTCTCTGCCATGAAATGTTTCCACCAGCAGATCTCAGACTCATCAGGATGGCCTTGGTGGTGATCCATGTGTGTGTGTGTGTGTGTGTGTGTGTATATACAGCCTCTTTACCCTTTGTGTAATACTCCACCCACTCACAGCCAGCAAAAACAGACACTACGGATCTAAAGTTTAAAAGGTGCTTGCTCAGCTGTTTAACTGTCAGCTTATGATATGAATCCAACGTGGAAGAAAGTAGTTCCTAATACAAAAGGGTTTTTGAGACTATATAAAGAATATTTAAAGATTGGTATGAATAATTTTGGGAGTGTATGTGTGTGTGGTGTATATATGTACAAAAATCAATAACACAATTGTAGCCGACATGCACAGTATAATTTAGGATTTTAGTAATAAAAAAATATATATTACTAGCCCCTTCCACAAGACTTTTTGTAGGATATGACCTATAATTTTTCATCAAGAGATCAAGTGTGAATAGGCCCTTTTTAAAAATACCGACAAATCTTTCTGGTAATTTTACGGATATTTACTGGTATTGCTGTGTGAAAGGGGCTACTGACTGACTTCAATAACATCAGCATGTACTGAATCTACAGTTTTACACATTGCCTGTTCTTCTTCGTGTATTTCAGGGATTAAAAAATGTCCATTTTTGCTTTATTTAAGTAAATTACTAAGAAATGTGTGCATATACTCTATAGTGTACATGCAGCTTTTTTAATTTAGCCTCTCTTGTGCTCTTTTTAACTAGTCTCTATGGTGTGTTTGTCCTGTTACCTGTTCTGTACATGTGTAAAGATGAGTTGTCCTCTCTCTGAACCTCCACCATGCAGTTGAGTGCCCTAGTTGAGTCTGCTCCATTATGTTAGAGGTGAGATTTACACTAGTCTGGAACCCCAGTGTGGCGCCCTCCTCTGGCCCTGCACTCTTCAATGCCAGCTGCTTTTATCCTTCTAGACTGCTAGCGTGATTTCAGATGCTTTGGATAAGGGGTAAAGCTGCACATAATTAGCTGTGATTATCTGGTGTGAGATTCCTGGACTGCAATCTCTGACTGGTGGTGTGTTTTGGCAGTGTTGCTAATGATGTGCTTTATGTGTGTTCAAAGAAATATGGACCAAATCTAAAGGATATGGCCTAAATAAGTTGACCTTTGCTGACATGGTTTCTTAGTGCTGTTGAGAGAAACTCTTTGCTCTTTAGTCATGGGTTTGTCAGTTTTGTTGTGCAGGTTTGGGTTAGGTGTTCATTGGCCATCTGCTATATATATACTAGTGGTATGTTTATTTATATTTTAATATATATATATATATATATATATATATATATATATATATATATATATATATATATATATATTGTATGCCCATGATATCAAATAATGTTAACAGCGAGTATGTTTACATGGACACCAGTAATCCAATTTTGATACAATAAAGACATTATTAAACGGTGTAATAGTAAACGGTGATTTTTGATTAATTTAATCAGATTAAGGTCATAATCTAACTAAACAGAAATTAATATAAGACATGTTGAGTATGCTGATTTTAGTCATTATTGAAATGCAGTACATGTAAACACCGCAATAAAACTGTTACCGTTGAGTAGGATTTTTGCTGCATTTTGCGACAGGATAGTCTATACACACACAGCTGTTTGAAACTATTCTCTGCACCTACTGAGTCAGTGAAGGACCACAGACACCTGCATCACGAAATGCAGAGGTTTTTGTTTTCCCATATGGTGTGCGGTATCAAATTCCATTAAAACAACACTCTTCCGGCAGTTCATACTCGCATCCAATATCTCTTTTGTCACGGGGGCATGCATGAAATGTTCCTTAATGAAAGTGAAAGTGCCAAACTGCAGTTAAAGTCGACAAATTAAAAATGAAACACCCTAAAATACATGAAACTCCAGAGGAAGTGTTAATGAAATTATGTGTACATGTAAAACGGGATCATGAAAGGAAGATTCAAAAAGCAACTCATGTAAACATCTTATTATATTATTGTCTTTTCAGATTAATGCAAATAATTTAATTATTGATATCCATGTAGACGTAGTCAGTGTCACTCATGACATGCTAATGTTACAAAGTGTATAGTGATTAAAGGACAGGATGCAAAAATGAATAAAACAATCAAAAACTAAGTGACAAATCAAAATAATATATATTGTTCTGGAACAGTTTTCTAATAAGAATTAAGTAGCATTGAAAGGAAATCACAAGCCGTCCAGCATAGACATCAAGAAAGCTCTTTTAATGATTGCCAAAGGGAAGACCGTATCAACCAGAATTTTTCAGATTTTTGATGTTTATAATAGGTTGGTTTTTCCAGTGGAGTGTTTATTTTTAATACAAACCCTAGTGCGATTTGTCTTTTTTTTTTTGTCAAATAAATTTTATTGAAGACAAATTCAGAAAGAAAAGAATTCTCTGTTTTACATATTCTGTCCACATATAACATCGGCAAAGAAAAATAAAATTAAGGAAAAACAATATGAAAATCATAAGAATAATACATAAAAACCCACCCATATAACAAGCCAACTTGTTTACAGAGACCTGTTTGAACAACAGAGTCTATGAATATTGTCAATCAATCTATTACGAAGCGTATTAACCCATTACAGAAATGATGCATTATTCCACAAGATAACAGATAAAAGGATGCCAAATATTGTCAAATTGTTCAAGTTTTCTTTTCAAATATTATCATATTTGCTTCAAATGTAACATAGAGGTAATTTCTCAGAGCCACAGTTTTTACATATAGGGGATTCCTTTTTTTCCCCCAAAACCGTAGCAGTAACTTCTTGGCAGTAGTTAAACAGTATGAGAGCAATTTAAGTTTTGTTTTTGACAACAAATGCATTTGTTTAGAGAATCCCAGAATTAAAAGCAATAGATCTGGTCATAATTGCAACTTCAACATTTCAAAAAGCACTTCAAAAAGTCCATTCCAATTATTCTGAGATGTATCTAAGCACTAGAGTGATTGGTATGATTGTGTATGTTAGTATATTTGAATGATCTTAAACCCTGCTCTATCTAGGACTGTTATTTTGGATAGACTGAAGTATGAGCAAAAAAAGTGGACTAAAAGTGTCAGATTGGATGCAAGAAAGCAGACCAAGTTGCAGCAAAGAACAAACCAAAGCTATTTATAGACAGAATTAAGCACAAGCACTCAGACAAGAGGATGACCAGATCCAAACAGAAGGGGCAATAACGCACAGGGAAGCACCAGAATTAATGGCCAGCCAGGAGTAAGAGAAACAGTGGACAAAACCTGTGCTAGAGACAGGGAACAAGCAGCGTAAACTCCATACTGACAGGACAAGTCAGGACACGGGATTGGACTGCAAAAGTATAAGACACAAGACAAAACAGCAAACAGGCAGTAATAGCTATGCAATAAAATAATAAAACTAAACTAAATCTAAGAAAAAAAAAATACATCAAATTTAAATCCTGGTTAGAAAGAAAGCTAGACTGACTTGTGCGATATACATGAAAGCAGAAAACTAAAATAAAGACTTCTAAAATCTAGACTCTTAAAGAAAGAAATTAAACAAACAAAAAGACAACTAATAAATCAACTATTAATACGAGACCAGGACTGACAGAAACACAGAACAGAAATGGTTATAAGGATAAAAGCAAAAGTAACCCTGACCATAACTCTAACGCTAACAAGTAAAAGAAATTAGTAGCTAACCAACAAATAGCCAAGAGAACTAGAAGAGCAGGCAAGACTATAAGACAGAATACTAGATAAGGGTACAAAGCTTGGATACAAGATAAGCGAAGACAAGCACAAGTGGAACAAACTAGCAAAATAAGAACACACAGCACAATATATAGAACAAAGCACGAGAGACAGGTGAAAACAATCAGGATAACAGGGTCTAAATAAGAGGGCAGGGTAACTGAATACAGGGTGGAATGACAAGAGGAGCACATGGCCTATACAAATTAAGGCAAAGCCATGTAAACAAGCACAAGATGAACATGAAAACATTACACGTTGACAGGAAAGCCAAGACTCTCAGGTCTGGATCTAGACAGAAGGGATTTAAATGAACCACAAACAAGATGTGACTATAAAAAGTACAGAAAGCTCAAGCATCGTCTTTCGCTCGTGGTGTTGTTTCTACAGCGTAATTTAGGGTGCAAGAAATATGTCTCATTGCAGCCGATCTTCATTTTTGTGTTTGGAAGAGGAATTCCTGACACTTTTTGTATTATTTAATTACATGGAAATGAACAAAGTGAATATTATTCCTAGGCTGTGCATCATTTTCTAATAATTTAATGGCCTGTATTAATTCATTCTGCTTATATTTTGATTACCACATCTAAAGATGCTGTTAATATGTTGAGACATTTGTCAGGTTTTTGTCTCCTAACAGCTCATGTATGTTTCTTTATTTTAATATATGTTCAAGAATTGTTTAAGTGTAAGGAATGTGTAGAAAAGGTGCTGTTCTGACTCTGGCCGTTGCTGTTGTTCGGCCATGACTTTGCCTCTCGCCCCTGAAGGACAAAATGACATGTATCTTGGTTAACGAGGGAGCCTGTAGTGTTGCTGACTGTCAGGACAGTGATCCTGATACTGAGCTGTGGCTACAGACTGATTGGACAGACTGAAGACCAGCCTTCTGCCCTCAGGATGACTCTCTGCCACCAGCCGGCCAGTCACTGGCCATTAGACTCACTGAATTACAGGAGCTCTCTTCTGCTCTCTCTCTAATTTTGTGTTTGCTTCACTACACTGTTGCTAGGATCAGCAAAAAAATCCCACTTAATGCAAAATAAGGCATTTTGGAATTTTCCTTAACAATGACAGATGAAATGTCAGTATGGATCATAAATTCTAAAAAAAAAAAAAAAAAACAACCTGCCTTTATTTTAATTCTATATTTACTTAATATTAAAGAAACTGTGGAAAATATGATAAAGTTAAATTAAAGATAATAATAGTTAATATTTCTCTTATAAAAAGTACACCAATTATTTACTACTAAACGTATTTTTGTGTAAAAAGATTAATAAAGAATTAATATTTTATATTTAAATGTCTTATTTACACATTTGTTGAATCATTTTTACAGTGGGACAGTAATGATCATTATATTTAAAAAAAAATCATATTAAAGTAATATTAATAATAATAACCATTCCTCTTACGAGCATTTACATATGTATTAGTTTTATTTAAATATGTATTTTCCACATATATCCATATAAAACAGCCTGTATTACATGCTCTTTACAGTCAGCTTGCTCCTGGTCAAGTGAAATCACTCTTTGCTGGAAGGGCCTGGATGACTAGAGTTTCTTCATCAGGGAGATTTTTTCCTCTGAGGAGGATTCTGGGTAGGGTGATTAGGACGGTGAGGAACAAGGAGGAATATTTGCCAGTCACAGGCCCAGGGCTAATGGCTCACTGAGGGATAGATGTCCGCTTCACAGAGGACAGCCAGAACCACTGGCTTCATCAGAAACTGTCTTGAGCCCTTCTTGTCTTTTGATTGACCGCTGCTAATATATTGAAATTTATGCTAATGCCTGTTTGCTTGACAGCAGTGGGTCTTTGATGTGAATGTGCATCTTTCATTTGCTCTAAGATTTATATTGCTTCTAAGAGCAAAGCAGACAGGTTATCAAATGGCATGGGTATATCAAAAGGCATGGGTATAAAATTCTGACGGTATGATAACCTTGGATAAAAATATCACGGTTTCATAGTAACCAATATTGTCGTTACTGCTCTAAAATATGTTCATTTCTAGGTAAAAAACACCTTTTCTCCTATTGAAGACAATATATTTTAAGAAATACTTCAAAAAATGTGGCACAGTAAACATGTCAGGTTAAATAATTTAAATTAATCTTTGACTTCTGCTGTCTTCATTCGTTACAAAATCACGATTTCTTTACAACTTGAAAAGGCCTCTTGGCATATCTTATCTTTATTTGGATATAAAGTAAGTCCCTGCACTTGTCAGGTCCATAGCATGCTTGTACATTGGTGCGTAAGCTATTTGTTTCTCAAATGTTTCTTGAATTGTGGGCTGAATAGTAGCTTTTGATGTGGAAATACTTTTGTCCTAAAAAACTAAATAAAATAGTCATAAAAACATAAAAAACAAACAGTACAACTGAATTTTTGTAGCAGTTTTAAAACCTTGACTTTTCCAGACTGCATTAAACCTTAACCCGTTTAATGTCTCATGCCTACTATTAAATGATCAAGATATCTGTTTGATCTAAAAATCATCCTAATAGAAACAGAACAGTTAGAACTATTGTTTAGTAGTATATTTGTTTATAAATACATTAATCAATTAAGCTATTTAAATTAATTTACCACAGTTGGATGGAGATAATTAAACACTGAATACAAATGTTGACTACTATATAAGACAATAGTGTAGTTCTGAAAAATCTGTAGTAGTATATTTACTATGCTATGTGCATTTAAGGTAATTCGGCTCGTTTCTCTAAATCTTGAGAATTAAAAAACGGATCAAATGATTTAAGAGAATTATATTTTGCTAGGGCACCAACTATGTCTTGTGATATCACCATAAATAAAACAGGGAAACAACTTTGTACTTATACACCTTTGAAGCATACAATTACAATGGTGTGATCAGTCTTGCCTGGTCCCTTTAGCGTTCAATCACACCGGTGTGATTAGAACGTTCAGTACAGCATTGATTAGCTGCTAAATTAAAGTCTGCCCTCCTAGAATGACTGGTGCCATGCAATAAGCTATTACTGCTTGCTTATGTTGCAGACATTTTAATACACAGACTTACTAGCGAAACAAACAAAAATGTGCTTTATAAAAAATGCTTCCTAATGTCTATCGAAGACGTAAAGAATACTTATTCTACAATTAATATTGCAATTTGTTATTCGCAACAGATACACACTGTTTAGGTAACTAGAAGATTTGCTCTTTACATTGCATTACATTTAAAAAAAACTTCCAATATAAAAATAGAAACCACATTTAATTACAGTTGAAGTCAGAATTATTAGCCCCTTGAATTATTAGCCCCCCTGTTTATTTTTCCCTCAATTTCTGTTTAACAGAGAGAAGATTTTTTAACACGTTTCTAAACATAATAGTTTTATTAACCAACTTCTAATAACTGATCAATTTTTTCTTTGTCATGATGAAAGTAAATAATATTTTACTTGCTATTTTTTCAAGACACTTCTATAAACCTTAAAGTGACATTTAAAGGCTTAACTAGGTTAATTAAGTTAACTAAGCAGGTTACGGTAATTGGGCAAGTTATTGTATATCGATGGTTTGTTCTATAGACTATCAATAAAAATTTTTGCTTAAAGGGGCTAATAATTTTGTCCCTAAAATGGTTCATAAAAAATGTAAATCTGCTTTTATTTTAGCCGAAATAAAACAAATAAGGCTTTCTCCAGAAGAAAAAAAA
>NC_141033.1:10087500-10100000 GCF_052040795.2 Danio rerio
TTATAGATCTAAGTTTAAAATATAAATCAGCAGACTTAAAATATCTATGTCCAGGCAGAAATTACAATACATTTTCTTTTCATAGTTATTGGCATTTCGTTAAACCCTCATGCAAATGATAACTCCTGTATATTCACACAACCAGGCTTTTCTTCTCAAGAACACTAAACTTCTATCTGCAGCTTTAAAGACACTGCGAGTGTATCTGTTCACCCTGTAGACGGATCTGATGAATGTGTTTAATTAGAACATGTTTGGAGGGCAAGTATCAAAGATTGTCTCCATCTCTGGGTGTCAGCCGGTGGTCATCAGGAGGGCGGGTGGGGGGTGGAGATGGACCAGCCTGGAGGACCATGATGAATAACACTGACAAAACCACAGTTACTTTTACTGTTGGAGGCGGGCCGGCCGTGACTTTGCCCACAGACTCTCACAGAGACATGATAGTCCCCAGAGTGCAAGTGGATTTGGGTGTGAGTAATGGAGTGACCGGCAGACATTTTGTCTTTGTTCTGCAGTCTTGTTGTCCAACTAAGCTAGACTTTTACATGTTTAGCTGTGCCTTTTAATGAAGAGAAGATGTGATGCTTATCTGTGTGAGAAACAATTCAGGAGTTGCTTACTTTAACCCTCACTCGCTTTCTGATTCATTTATATGGGGTGATGATGATGTTTTCAGTGCTGTAGCTGCTGTCCTGCTCTCTTGGACACAATGCAAAAACAGTCTGGGCGTTTAAAGACGACTCTCTATCAATTTATTTCTTTTGATAATAGCTGACTTGATATTCACACTAAATCTTAAAAATAAATGAAGCTATAGATATTTGTAATTATATTTAGCTGTTTATTTTTAGATATTGATATGCTATTTAGCTTTGAAATTTTCTCATAATAAATCAATAAAAACATATAAATAAAATAAAACATATTAAGGGAAGTAATCTGTTTGAGAAATAAATGAAAATATGACTTAAAAAATCGATTTACTGTTTTTTTAGTGATAAAAAGAAATATATGGATTATAATCAATAAAGCAATGAAATTTTACTAGTCCATTTAAAGTCAGAAATACAGTGTATTATTATTATTATGATTATTATTATTAATAATAATAATAATAATAATAAATTGTAAAATTTAATGATTATTGTTATATTGAACTATTGTATTATAAATTAATATAAGTATAACGTATGTTTTATAAATAGTTCTTTTTTATATAATTATATTATTAATATTGCTTTTAAATTTTTATGATGATGACGATGATGATTATGATTATTATGTATTATTATTAATATTATTGTATTAAACTATTTTATAATAATTATACATATAACATTTAAAAAATACACATGATACTTGCTGTTATTATTATTTACCATTATTAGGGGGTCAAGCGCGAAGCGCTGAAACCCTATTGTATTTGTTAGGATTTTTATTATTATTATTATTCTGCCGAAGTCACTATTGCCCAGACCAAACCGTAAGGCCGAGAGAGCTGAAACTTGGCCAGATGGTAGAACCCCGGTACACTACATTCTCACCGAAGATCAGCCAAATCGGACCATAGGTGGCGCTACAGCGCCAAAAACCAACATTTTGGACATTTTTGGCCGCTATACGTTCACCGTTTGTCGTAGACTCAAAAACTTTACATTTTTTCAATCCTTGGGTTAGCCCTAACAAAAGTGCACAACTGCACTTTTTGCTCTACGGCGCACCGTTTTCCCGCTACATCGCGATTTGTCCGAAACCTACTTTTGCGAACTAGTCCTAGGTTTTACACTCAATCTAAACCAAACCAGCTCTCAAATGTTCTCTGGACACTGAATATCAATAATTATCAAAAAAAAGTTGACATTTTTATTCCCACTCGAAACAGTACACAACAATGTTCAATGCTAATTGAAGCTAAATGCTAATTGGAGCTATAACTTTTGAACGGAATGAGATATCATCACCAAACTTGGTAAACACATGTATAAGCTCAATTTGAGGTGACAGTGCAAAAACAGCGGACTTTGGCCACATGGTGGCGCTATAAAGCTTAAAAACCATAAAATGACCCTAACCTTACAACCGTTAGTCCGATCAGCTTGAAATTTGGCATGCAGTGTCTTTGACCAGTTTGCCATGACATATTATAAGGACAATGGCACATCTCAAAAAACATGGCCGCCATTAGCCAATTAAAATTGTGCAGCCATTTAGCAAGGTTAACGATGAGCGATCGGAACGAAACTCACTGGGTATGTTCGACTTAAGGACCTAGAGGTCTGTAAGAATTTTGAAAGAAATCGGCCTCTAGGGGGCGATTTTACGCAATTTTAAGGTGTAATGGGTTGTGTATCACACAACCTTTTGCAAAACCACACAAAATACATATCATATGATAGGCCTGCTCATACCAAACAGTTTGACACTCAAACCACTTCTGTCACTTACACCGTTCGTTAAATATGCATCAATATAGGAAAAACCTACTTTTGCGAACTAGTCCCTGGTTTTTCACTCAATCGCAACGAAACGAGTGTTGTATGAACCTCTGGACTGTGTAGATCAATAATTATCAAAAAAAAGTTGAACTTTTCACTTTGGCTAGCTGTAACAGGCTAATTTACAAAAGGGGCGTGTCCACACGAACCTACATGCCTGTAAACCAATAAAGAAAACTCAAAACATCACAGAAATTGGTGAGCACACGTGGCACATCAATGAGAAGAAACTTGCAAAATTTTGTGAAGATCAAACCATAGGTGGCGCTATAATAGCAAAAATAGTCTTAAAAACATGCCAAATGGCTTAAAAATAAAGTAAATGTGCTTCATTTAAACACTATTTCACAAAAACACTTAATCTACATATCATATGATAGGTCTGCTCATACTGAACAGTTTGACACTAAAACCACTGCTGTCACTCACACCGATCATTAAAAAAACCATCAATATGTACAAAACCTACTTTTGCGAACTAGTCCCTGGTTTTTAGTTCAATCGCAACGAAACCAGTGTTAAATGAACCTCTGGACTGAGTAGATCAATAATTATCAAAAAAAAGTTGAACTTTCCATTTTAGATAGCTGTAACAGGCTCATTAACAAAAGGGGCGTGTCTACACGAACCTACATGCCTGTAAACCAATAAGGAAAACCGAGAGCATCACAGAAATTAGTGAGCAGATGTGGCATATCAATGTGAATAAACATGCAAAAATTTTTGGAGATTGGGCAATAGGTGGCGCTATAATAGTTGAAATGGTTCTAAAAACATGCTAAAATGGCTTAAAAATGAAGTAAATGTGCTTCATTTACACAGTTATCACTAAAATGATTTCTAAGTTGTTGTTTTTTTGTCCATCTTGGATGTTTAAAGGTCTCAAAAACACATATTTTCAATATTCTATCATTTTAGCCACTATAACACAGACTTTTCACTGTCACCTACCATTTCTAACCACTAGATGTCACAACAAGACCACTTATTTATTGTTCAAAACATTTGCATACCTTTGTTGTTTTACATTTTTTGAGTTTAAAGTCAGGGAAATTGCATTTAGGATCATTCTGAATCACATTTTGACCTGATGTAAACACTGCTATGCATTAAACATCTAATTTAGTCCCAGTTAACCTCTTCATAATAATTCTAGTAGGTAAAACTGGTTCTATGATTAAACACCTTGTTTTAAAACATGTGTAAAGAAAATCACAACTGTGGCTTCTAGATGGCAGTAACAGACCACTTATTGTTTATTTTACTGCTCTATGGCAAATAATGTAATGTTATGTAATGCATTCTGAATCCCAAACTGACATGGCATGAACACAGTTAATGCATTTAAGATCAAATTTAGTTAAAGCTTGTCACACTTTTTACTCTGTAGATTTTTAATTATTTTAATAAAATACAAATTTTTCATTTTATATAGTTAGAACATGCTCAATTATAGAAGGGATATGTTTATGCACACCTAAATGGCTGTAATCACATAAATAAATTACACTGTGGACACTAGATGGCAGTAGGAGATCATTAATAGCTTATTCACTGCTCTTTTGTCATTTTTATTAAGAAGAGCTAAAATAGCCATAACTCATGAAGGAATTAAAATATCTTCACCAAACCTGTTACACATATGCAAGAGGTCAGTCTAAGGTCATAGCATAAAACTCGTAGACAATGGCCACATGATGGCGCTATACATTGTAAAATCACTGTATCTGAGTAACCATTTATCTGATTAACTTAAAATTTGACATGTCTGTCTTTGTCTAAGGTGCCATGACTCGATCTACACATTATATCATAGGGCTGCTTATACTGGTCACTTTGACATAAAAGCGGTCACTCGAAATGTTCATAAAAAATTTGTCAATATGTAAAAATCGAAGTTGCTTCTCTGGAGTGTTTAATCAAACATTTGTTAGCTCAATCTATAAACTTTAACACTCTAATCGTATATTTCGTTGTCGAATAAACTACTTACAGGCATCCTAACCGCTATATGACCTTACCCTGCTAAACTGCTTGACCCCCGTTAATTGCTGCTTGCAGCTATATTTATTATTATTATTATTATTATTATTATTCTGCCGAAGTCACTATTGCCCAGACCAAACCGTAAGGCCGAGAGAGCTGAAACTTGGCCAGATGGTAGTACCCCGGTACACTACGTTCTGGCCAAAGATCAGCCAAATCAGACCATAGGTGGCGCTATGGCGCCAAAAAAACACTTTTTGGACATTTTTGGCCGCTATTCGTTCACCGTTTGTCGTAGACTCAAAAACTTTACATTTTTTGAATCCTTGGGTTAGCCCCAACAAAAGTGTATACCACAAATTTTTGCTCTACGACGCACCGTTTTCCCGCTACATCGCGATTTGTCCGAAACCTACTTTTGCGAACTAGTCCTAGGTTTTACACTCAATCTAAACCAAACCAGCTCTCAAATGTTCTCTGGACACTGAATATCAATAATTATCAAAAAAAAGTTGACATTTTTATTCTCACGCGAAACAGTGCACAACAATGTTCGATGCTAATTGAAGCTAAATGCTAATTGGAGCTATAACTTTTGAACGAAATGAGATATCATCACCAAACTTGCTACACACATGCATAAGTTCAATTTGAGGTGACACTGCAAAACCCGCAGACTTTGGCCACATGGTGGCGCTATAAAGCTAAAAAAACATAAAAAGTACTCTAACCTTACAGCCGTTAGTCCGATCAGCTTGAAATTTGGCATGCAGTGTCTTTGACCAAGTTGTCATAACATACTATAAGGACATTGGCATATCTCAAAAAACATGGCCGCCATTGGCCAATTAAAATTGAGCAGCCATTTAACAAGGTTAACGATGAGTGATCAAAACGAAACTCGCTGGGCATGTTCGACTCATGGTCCTAGAGGTCTGTAAGAATTTTGAAAGAAATCGGCCACTAGGGGGCGATTTTACGTATTTTTAGTGTGTAATGGGTTGTGTATCACACAACCTTTTGCGCAACCACACAAAATCCATATCATATGATAGGCCTGCTCATACCGAACAGTTTGACACTCAAATCACTGCTGTCACTTATACCGTTCGTTAAATATTCATCAATATAGGAAAAACCTACTTTTGCGAACTAGTCCCTGGTTTTTCACTCAATCGCAACGAAACCACTGTTGTTAGAATCTCTGGACTGTGTAGATCAATAATTATCAAAAAAAAGTTGAACTTTTCACTTTGGCTAGCTGTAACAGGCTAATTTACAAAAGGGGCTTGTCCACACGAACCTACATGCCTGTAAACCAATAAGGAAAGCCCAAAACATCACAGAAATTGGTGAGCACATGTGGCATATTAACGAGATGAAACTTGAAAAATTTTGTGAAGATCAAACCATAGGTGGCGCTATAATAGCAAAAATAGTCTTTAAATAATGCTAAATCGCTTAAAAATAAAGTAAATTTGCTTCATTTACATACTATTTCACAAAAAACACTCAATCTACATATTATATGATAGGTCTGCTCATACTGAACAGTTTGAGACTAAAACCACTGGTGTTACTCAAACTGTTCATTAAAAAACCATCAATATAAACAAAACCTACTTTTGCGAACTAGTCCCTGGTTTTTAACTCAATCGCAACGAAACCAGTGTTGAATAAACCTTTGGACTGAGTAGATCAATAATTATCAAAAAAAGGTTGAACCTTTCATTTTAGATAGCTGTAACAGGCTCATTAACAAAAGGGGCGTGTCTACACGAACCTACATGCCTGTAAACCAATAAGAAAAACCCAAAACATCACATAAATTGGCGAGCAGATGTGGCATATCAATGTGAATAAACATGCAAAATCTTGTGGAGATTGGGCAATAGGTGGCGCTATAATAGTGGAAATGGTTCTAAAAACATGCTAAAATGGCTTAAAAATGAAGTAAATGTGCTTCATTTACACACCTATCATTGAAATGATTTATAAGTAATTTTTCTGTCCATCTTGGATGTTTAAAGGTCTCAAAAACACATTTTCAATATTCTATCATTTTAGCCACTATAACACAGACTTTTAACTGTCACCTACCATTTCTAACCACTAGATGTCACAACAAGACCACTTATTTATTGTTCAAAACATTTGCATACCTTTGTTGTTTTACATTTTTTTTTGTTTAAAGTCAGGGAAATTGCATTTAGGATCATTCTGAATCATATTTTGACCTGATGTAAACATTGTTATGCATTAAACATCTAATTTGGTCCCAGTTAACCTCTTCATAATAATTCTAATAGGTTAAACTGGTTCTATGATTAAACACCTTGTTTTAAAACATGTGTAAAGAAAATCACAACTGTGGCTTCTAGATGGCAGTAACAGACCACTTGATGTTTATTTTACTGCTGTATA
Organism: Danio rerio; assembly: GCF_052040795.2. Classification (NCBI taxonomy): domain Eukaryota; kingdom Metazoa; phylum Chordata; class Actinopteri; order Cypriniformes; family Danionidae; genus Danio; species Danio rerio. The sequence continues at coordinate 10,094,409 of NC_141033.1, forward strand.
GCAAAGAATGTAATGTAATGTTATGTAATGCATTCTGAATCCCAAACTGACATGGCATGAACACAATAAATCCATTTAAGATCAAATTTAGTTAAAGCCTTTCACACTTTTTACTCTGTAGATTTTTAATTATTTTAATAAAATACAAATTTTTCATTTTTTACAGTTAGAACATGCTCAATTATACAAGGGATATGTTTATGCACACCTAAATGGCTGTAATCACATAAATAAATTACACTGTGGCCACTAGATGTCAGTAGGAGATCACTAATAGCTTATTCACTGCTCTTTTGTCATTTTTATTAAAAAGAGCTAAAATAGCCATAACTCATGAAGGAATTAAAATATCTTCACCAAACTTGTTACACATATGCAAGAGGTCAGTCTAAGGTCATAGCATAAAACTCGTAGACATTGGCCACATGATGGCGCTATACATTGTAAAATCACTGTATCTGAGTAACCATTTATCTGATTAACTTAAAATTTGACATGTCGTGTCTTTGTCCAAGGTGCCATGACTCGATCTACACATTATATCATAGGGCTGCTTATACTGGTCACTTTGACATAAAAGCGGTCACTCGAAATGTTCATTAAAGATTTGTCAATATGTAAAAATCGAAGTTGCTTCTCTGGAGTGTTTAATCAAACATTTGTTAGCTCAGTCTATAAACTTTAACACTCTGATCGTATATTTCGTTGTCGAATAAACTACTTACAGGCGTCCTAACTGCTATATGACCTTACCCTGCTAAACCGCTTGACCCCCGTTAATTGCTGCTTGCAGCTATATTTATTATTATTATTATTATTATTATTAATATTATACGTCAACCAAAAATGTATAATAAAAACAATCATTTATTATTATTATTATTATTATTATTATTATTATTATTATTATTATTATTATTATTATTTCTGGTATTAATAATAATAATAATAATAATAATTTATTGTAAAATTATGATTATTGATATTATTATTATATTGAACTATTGTATTATAAATTAATATAAGTAAATAAAGGATTATTTTTAAAATAATTATATTATTAATATTACTTTTTCATTTTTATGATGATGATTATTATTATATTAAACAATTTTATGATACATTTTTATAAATATAAAAGTATTATTTTTTAAATGCATATGATACAGTGTTTTTATTATTATTTACTATTATTATTATTATCATTATTATTATTATTATTATTATTATTATTATTATTATTATTATTATTAGGATTATACATGAACCAAAATGTATAATAAAAACAATAATTTATTATTATTATTATTATTATTATTATTATTATTATTATTATTATTAAAAGAAGCATGTTACTTGGTTAAATTACTAATTTTTTACTTTTTTTAAATTATTTAATTTGACTATTTTGTAATATTTATGTATTTTAACCTTCCATCATTGAATTGCTTTAATAACAACTTGCTTTATTAAAATTCTTACTTATGCCATTTTCATATGCGAGCAGGTTTAGTTTGGTCATTTATCTAGGCTGGCATGTGTTTCTTTCCTAATTAGTTAATAATCTTGCTTATAACCTGCTCCACCTTGACCTCGGGTCATACGCCAGTGTTTGTTAGTACTCTCTTCATGCCCGATGTGTGAGCTGTGGGAGGCCGAGGAAGGAGGGCGAAGGGCTCTGATAAAAGAAGAGAACGCCAGTCCAACTGGAGGTCTGTGTCACAAAGCCTCTGCGTCCTGTCAGTAGGATGATGACACTAATTGGCAAAGTTACCCAAGCTACCCTTGGGCACCAGTACAGAGGCAGTGTCTGTAATGGAGGCAGCGGTGCTGATCTGCCCTAATTCTTTTATGGTCATTCTGTAAGAGTGTGATTATCATGTGCTGAGGACATTTAAAGACCCCCTGCTGATGTTTGCAGATAGAGGACCGATTCACAACTTTGGTTGGGATTGAATGAAAGTGTAGATGCAAATACAGAGTCAACATTGATTAAATAATGTCATTGGATATATATATATATATATTTACATGTTGTTTATTTTTTATTAATTTATTTATTTAATTGGTTTTCTCATACTTCTCATTTTGGATGTGCATATTGAGTGAATCCAAGGAATCTTTTTCATGGAAGTGCAAAAATGTATATTAATTTGTTTTGGGGTTCAGAAAATATGTATGAAAGACTTTTAATTTAGAAAGGAAAAAATAGATTGCTTTAAATTACTATTGCATATCTCTAGTAAAAATCAAATAAATATTACCACATTAACTGTCTATCTATCTATCTATCTATCTATCTATCTATCTATCTATCTATCTATCTATCTATCTATCTATCTATCTATCTATCTATCTATCTATCTATCTATCTATCTATCTATGTATCTATCTATCTATCTATCTATCTATCTATCTATCTGTCCGTCTGTCCGTCTTTGTAATTTATCTTGTGCATTTTATTATAGTCATTGCTGTTAAATATATTGCATGAAAGTAAAAACGTGTTTTAAATGTTTATTTGTTTTTTTTCAGTTGTTTTTTTCAAAAGAAATGCATGAAGTGACCTTTTAAAAAGTAAAAAAAATATGACTTAAGACATACTTTTGTTTTTATCTAGTGAAAATATTACTATGTAATTATTATACATACAAATATTTTATAATGTTTTTTTGTGTTTTTTTTTAAAGTTCTGTTTATTCCAGTGTTTTTGGTTTAAATATATAACATTATTTTTTAATATATTCATTTATTATGTTACATTAATCATTATTTTCTTTCTTTCCCAGCTGTCTTTTTTCCCGCTCTCTAACATTTATTTTGGGTAAGGTAAATAATACTGTAGGCAAGCATGTTTAGCATGGAGTCCTCTAGATGGCAGTATTGGCCTATGTTTTTAGATTTTCCTTGCGCTGTAATATTACCAGATTATTTGATTGTACAAAGTGTTTGTAAACCAGTTTAACTGCTAGTTTCAGATAAAGGAAGAAAAAAGAGGGCCATTGATTGACCATTGATTGAGCTGCAGCTCCCACTTATTTCTATACTATAAATCAGTCTTGAGTGACGAGCAGCACAACACACACACTTTCTCTCCTGAAATATTCAAGGTGTAATTAGATTACATAACAATAAATGATGAAATTACAGTACAAATTATTCGCATAATGGAAGTAAACTGTTCATCATATTTGTTCTCTTTCATTTTATTGCTACTACAGTATTCAAACTGAATATGAAAACAAACTAACAAAAATAAGCATAACCTAATACAAAAGTAGGAATAATACATGAACTAAAATAAGTAATCAATATAACTTTACTTATATTTAATTAGTAGTGGCAATAGTGAATAATAATGAGTGTGTGTGTGTGTGTGTGTGTGTGTGTGTGTGTGTTTGTACAGTATGTGTGTATGGTTTTTACTGTTCTGTAGACTATTTATACTACTTTTTTGGACTTTCTGAATACTATCCCAATCAAACTTTTTTATATGTAGTGTGTGTGTGTGTGTTTGTTTGTGTGTGCGTGTGTGTGCTTGTGTGCATGCATGCGTGCGTTCGTGCGTGTGTGTTTGTGTGTACACCTGTGTCAATAACAATCAGCAATGGCTGTTAATTTTCCAATGAAAAAAGGGCTCTATTGCTTGTTTGCCGCGCATTGCTGTTGTATCTAGTGTTTCCCCATAGAAACACACATATTTGATGTCTCCATTATCTGACCCCTCTATTTCAGGTCTATCAGGTCTAGTAATACTCCAATAATTGTATTCAGGTGTTTCTTATAAATGTTTAGTGCCACTTCGAATAGGGATCAGAAACACTGCCTACACTTCAGTTCCTCAAGTATCCATTACAAGCTTTCTATGGAAATGTATTTAAATACAGTCTTTGGTCTGTCGCCTCGTAGACATACTGAGGGAGCTTCATAAGTTCAGCGGGGTCTTGGTGAGGGTTTCTCTCTGATTTCCTTGGAAAGCTTATTGAGTGTGTCTTTGTTGTTTCAGCATAACAGATGAAGCAGGCGCGTCCATCTACAGCGTGAGTCCTGAGGCCGTTAAAGAGATGCCTGACATGGATCCCAATTTAAGGAGCGCAGGTGATTTACATACTTCTTTTTATGTACACACACACACACACAAAACTATGGATCCACTTTTTTAGTGCTGGGTGAAGATTAATCGCTATTAATCAGATCCAAAATAAATGTTTTCTTTAATATATTTTTATAACAATGTGTATGTGCGCTGTGTATATTTATTTTGTATATTTAAATACACAGAAATTGTATATTTATATATAAAGTATATATGTATATAATACAAATTATGTATACATTTAAATATCTTTGTGACAAAAAAGATTTGTATAATTTTATGTTAATGTATGTGTTTGTGTAACATATACATTCTAAATATAGAAAATACACACACACACACACACACACACACACACACATATATATATATATATATATATATATATATATATATATATATATATATATAGCGATTAATTTTTTCACAGCACTATTTTTAATTTATTTTTTGTTTTTTATTTCATGTGCCACTATCAAAAGATTTTTGATATCAATGTCATATGTAAAGCAGATACATGAGTACTAAAATGTATATACAACAAGCGATAGAAGCTCTGCAAATGAAAATTATTTACATGCAAAAAGATGTGAATATGGGCATCATAGTGGCGCAGTGGGTAGCACAATCGCCTCACAGCAAGAAGGTTGCTGGTTTGAGCCTCGGCTGGGTCAGTTGGCATTTCTGTGTGGAGTTTGCATGTTCTCCCTGGATTGGTTTCCTCCGGTGTCCCCCACAGTATAGGTGAATTGGGTAAGCTCAATTGTCTATAGTGTATGTGTGTGAATGGGTGTGTATTGATGTTTCCCATCGATGGGTTGCAGCTGGAAGGGCATCTGCTGCGTAAAAATGTATGCTGAATAAGTTGGGGGTTCATTCCGCTTTGGTGTTCTAAGATTAATAAAGGAAATAAGCTGAAAAGAAAATGAATGAACATGTGAATATGTGCTAAAAATCAATACACATAAAAGGGATGCACTTCAGTAGTCACATCGCAGAATCTTTAATGTCAAGTAAGTTTAATTGTTGACTGGGAGCCACAGTTTGGAATGTATGCGATTTGTGGGTTAATTGTGCAATTAAAGTTCATAATTTGCCTTTGATTTTTTTCTGTTAAACATATTAAGTGAGTTTAAAGGATTCAAGCTTGAGAAACTATAACATTTGTAACATTAATTACATGTTATTTATATAGTGAAGACAAGTGTCATTTTGCATTTGATTTTATTTATGTTTTAGTTAGGCTGACATTAAGACTTGTCAGAATAATCTAGTTTATAGTTGAATTTAAGTAGTTTATAAGATTTTACACTGATGCACTGCCCTACAAAATCACCTCAACCGTTCTGAAATGACCAATTCTTCTCAAATTCCGTCTGGTTAAATATTTTTCATATAATATATTCGTAACATACAGTATATCAGTAAATAAACTAAATATTACAATGTCAGGTTTTCCTTTTTTTTTTTTTGTATTTTGTTTGGCTTGAATGGTC
>NC_141033.1:10105000-10132500 GCF_052040795.2 Danio rerio
TCAGCTTGGTTTCAATAAATGATACTTGCAGCTCTAAAAATATTTGGCATGTATTGTCAGAAATGATTTGTCACTGTATGACTGCACTCGTGTACCTGCAATAGAGAAAGGCGTTCGGATCTTGATTGAGGATAGTTGTTTGGTCTCTCAGTAAGGATCGAGCTGAGGTGTGTGACTGTGGATGGAGGTTTTGAGGTGTCTCGCTGAAGCTTGATCGCCAAGCCTTGCTCACTGCGTCTCCACATTGAACTCTGTGGGAAATTGCTGCCTGTAATAATATTTGGAAAGGGATGGAGTTTCAGCTCAGGCCTTGTACAGCGAGCACAAAAGCACTTCTCTCCACTCTCTGTAATGCGGAGGTTGTGCTTGGGCAGAAAACCATGCAATGTCTCACATTCTGTCTTATGTTTTCTGTCTGAGTCTCTCTCTCTCTCTCTGCGCACAGTCGAGTAAAGATGAAAATCTGACTTTCATTTGCTGACCTTCAACAAGACTAGATAAAGCTAATGGAACAAGTGCGCCAAAATGCTTGTGTTCATTTCATTTTATAATATTGTGTTTGGCTGCGCACGTTTCCTGGGATAAGTTAGATTCCAGTTATTTTGAATTGGGTTTTCATTTGGCTTTAATTGAGTTCTTATTTGACCAGACCTCTCTTAGTTGGCCCATGTCTTTGCCTGTCTTAGACAATTTTCTAGGAAAAGGGGAATCATGAGTTGAGTGTGTTTGAGTGGACCTCAATCTCTGTCTCTGTGTCTCTCATACTGGTCTGATACTGTAGTTAAAAGGCTGCTAGATGATCTTAAATCTTTTTAGAATTGGTTTTGTTGGTCATTTCTGCAGTAATTGAGCTGTTTAAGCAAAAATGTAATCAATTATTTACTAACATTTCTAACTTGGACCCTTGACCTTTGTAAGACAATTTTCAGTGTTATTTCAGTCAGTTCTTAGTGTCATCTAACAACCAAACTTCTCGAGACATCATACTTTTTTACTTATTTTTGATTTAACAAAACATTGCACCAGTGTGCTTTTTCTGGGAGAGTTGGTGTTAATTGTGATCCAAAATAGTTTCTTGTACAAAGACGAATTAAATTATGAGAATTTATTTAAAGGGCACCTATTTTACTCCTTCTACAAGATGTAAGATATGATGTCTCCATTTACATTTAGTCATTTAGTAAACGCTTTTATCCAAAGCGACTTACAAATATGGACAAGGAAGCAATTTACACAACTATAAGAGCAACAATTAATAAGTGCTGTAGGCAAGTTTCAGGTATGTAAAGTGTAAGAAGCAAAACATTAGTCTTTTTTGTTTTTTTGTTTTTGTTTTTGTAATACAGTTAGCAGTGGAGAGGCAATTGCAGATTAGGAAAGCTTCAGCTCAAAATAACCATCAGATTATTTGTTATAGCCTCCAGAATATGCGCATTGTGGTGTCGGAGTACATTGTGGCTGTTTTTGTAGCCTGTGGCTTTAAATCCAAACGAGCTGCTTCTCCCCGCCCACCTGCTTCTCCTGTGACACATCAGATAAACAGCAGTCAGTGATGAGAGAGAGACATGGATAAAGCTAAAATACAGCTCATTAGTCAAAAATACCAAGTAAGTTTATTTCATGTATTTGTGGTGGAGTGAATTCAAGCCTTTCTGAAAGGATGAGTCTCACACAAATGCTGTTTGCGGAAAACACACACATAGGGCTCTATTTTAATAATCTAGGCGCAAAGTCTAAAGCGTAGGATGCACAAGCATTAAGGGTGTGTCCGAATCCACTTTTGCTATTTTAAGGATGGAAAAATATGCTCTGCACCGTGGCACATGGTCTAACAGGGTTAAGCTTATTCTCTTAATGAGTTATAGGTGTGTTTTGAAAATAAACCAATCAGTCTCATCATTTTCTTTAAGCGTCAGTTGCATCACACCATAGCGTATTTGTTATTTACATGGCAGTGTGGTAAAATGAAGGCTTTACCAGCGAGAAAACAGTTAAACAGACCTTTGAGGATAGAGAATGAGCCTCCTGCAATCGGCCTTTACTTTCTCTTTCGTGGATAAGGGACAATGTTGTAAACTCCACTGAAGACATCCATTAGCCTACTTGATTATTTTCGTTTGTTAAGTGTAAAGATTTGTTTTTAATTTTTTTTTAAATTCAGGTTTCACTTTCCAGCAAATGAATAAGTAATCAATAATAACGAAGGGCACGTCCTATTCTTATGCCCCTTATGGTCCAAAACCTGAAAGGTGGACAAATCCAAACTTCTTTTTATTAAGACAAATATAAATATGCATATAATAAATAATACTGCTAATAATAATAACATTATACAAAAGCAAGTTGTCATGAAAAAAACTGAAAAAGCCCCAGAGATGAAGAAGGCATGGAGGTAGTGGTTTTTATTTGTAGAAAGTAATAATTTTTGTAATATTTTATTCCTTTTAGTCTTTTTCATTTGTAAAGATATTTGCGTATTGCTGTACATCCTGTGTGTGTTAAGCATGTGTAAGCGAGGTGCATGACTAATGCACTCTGCGCTGGACTTTAGACCTGCTGTTAGGTGGTTTATTGCACAGTCTATTTTAGTTCCTTAAAATAGCAACGCACCAACAATGTGCCTTAACACACTTTCTAGACCAGAACACCCATAAGTCCACAAAAGTTGCAAATAGATTTGCTATTTAAGCAGCAGGGCAGAAAAGGGGAAAATTAAGGTTGCCCTTGTCTGAAAATAGCAACACGTTGGGGCAAACACGTGTTGCACCTTATTGCGCCGGGCCCATACACACACATATTAGCGTTAACTGACACCATGCAGCCGTGGTGATTTTAGTGGTTAAGAATTACATAATGATTTTACTGTCTTTATTGCAAACGTGCTCTCTTTTAAAAACATTTTAAAATGATAAAACTTATACAATTCACAGAGAGTTGGAACAGATATTGTAATCCCTGTTTATTTCCTCCAAAAAAGTTCTGTGGACGAGTATACATGTTATTATAGAAACACGGTGCCTGTCAATCAATTCAGCGGGTAGAAAAAAACGCACTTCTACTTTATGTTGCGGTGGGTCTCAAAATCACTGGGATTTGGGTCCAATTTTAACATCAAGAAATAAAAAAAGAGACTTGTGTATATGAATAAATTACTTTTTAACTTGTTACCAAACTCTGTCATATACACTCTGAACTCTTTTAAAGTTTTTATTTTTTATTTTATTTTAGTTTTTGGTGAATACGAAAGGCCATACAGCATTTAAGCAACACCAGCTTGAGGAAATAATGATTTGATTAAAATGTTTAGGTGAAATATCCTGTTAAAGGCATAGTTCACCCAAAAATTAAAAAAATAGCTCATTATTTATTCGCCCTCATGTGGCTTTAAACCTTTTCTTTATTCTGTTAAACACGAAAGAATCTGAATTTGAATTTGAATAACGCTGTTTGCTGACACCCATAGACTTCCAACATTGAAAAACACAAATGACTATGGAAGTCAATAAGCGCCTGCATCAACTTTTTTCTAAATATCTTCTTTGTGTTCAATACAAGAACGAAACTCATATTTGAACAAGGTTTTGAACAAGGAAGTAAACCATGGCAGAATTTTGACATGGGTAAACTATCCCTTTTAAAATGTTTATTCTGATAAAAATGTAATTGCCAATGACATCAATTATAATACTGGGCAAGAATATTATTTAGATATTTATTCTTATAGGTATTGTTTCATCTGCATGCTCAATTTTTGGCTTTCTTTTTTTGCATTAATTTAACTATGTATGGTCACATTTACACTGTAAACACAGAGTAGTTGACTGTCGCATTCCCCGATTTTTCAATTTATGCAAATCTTGTTATAAATAGTCTGTGAACCTGGGATTAGTGCAGTATGTTGTGTTGTGTTCCACACAAGCCTTTGCATGATTTGTCTCATTTGCATATATCTATGCTTGTTGGAGCTTAATTTACTCCTAATTAAGTCTGTGGGTTTATTAAAGTGTAAATATCGCTGTTCTCTTGAGACATCCTTTATTATATTTGAGTTTTAACTGCCCATAATAGTGAGATCATTTTCTCTTGTGTTCTTTTCTTTGTCCTCAGTGTCCATTGGGAGGCGTGTTCAGGACCCTTTAGCAGAGCTTATTAAGATCGACCCCAAACATATTGGCATTGGCACCTACCAGGTGAGTCACGTGATAAACAAATGCATTATAATCGAGAGTTGTGCGTCTCTATGCAAAAAAAATTGCTTAGATTGGATTGTTAGTTTGTTTAGGGCTAGGACACACCAGGCCAACGGTCTGCCTTTGTACTTTGTCGTTCAGCGTCAGTCCTGCTAGTTGGTTTTGGTGTGCCACACATCATCTCTTGTCAAGTAATGCTGGAAGTTGTTAGCCCAATTTTGCAAGTACTGTAGAATCAGGATCGGGTCATTGGCTGAAGAGAGTGCTCTGACTGGTTATTCGGCAACAAATTAGACTGCGAGTGTGACGTAGTGGACTGACATAACAAGTAAGCAATTAAAGGGGCTACTCACACTATGCTATCTGTACCGTGCCCAGGCCCGTTTCCCGGATCGTTTAAGAAGTGAGCGCGCTGAATTGGGCTCAGGCACGGTTCACTTGGCCGAGGTTGGAGCGAGGTTCACTTGGGCTTTAAAAGCGAGACGTGACTTTTAAGGGACTTTTTCAGTGAACGCAAACTGCCGTAGTTTATTAAAGATGCAAACCCCTCACTGCACGACAGCTGCAAACCTTCAAAAAAACCTCCTAATTCCTGCAGCACGAGGACTTTATGATTGTTTATGAGCGTCAAAAGTGGCTGATCTGTTCGGCGAAATATCTGACTGGGTGTCACCGCATCCCTAAGGACTAATGCAATATAACTAGAGAAATCTCCTCTGCGCAGAGCGAGAGCGCTTACTGAACAGTGCAGCATCTATGACGTAAGCGTGCCCTGGCCCGATTGTAATGTGAGTGCGGGCCGTTCGGGGAGACGGGAGGGGGGACAAGCGTGCTTTGGCCCGGTTCGTGGCAACTGTACATAGTGTGAGTATGGCCTAAGTCAAGAAATGATATGAAGAGGCCAGCTGTACATTCACTACATTCTCAAATATTTGCAAACAATATCAATTATTAGATTATCAGACATGTTTGCAGGAACAAGTTCTTCAATTGTGAGCCTCAATTGATGTGATAATGGTACTAAAGGGTACTGTTTACACTTTGCACTCACGCGTCGGAAGTATGGGTTTATCGTCCTGAATGAGAAAACAGACCACTGCCGACATAGTTGATCCAGTTGGCTGCCATCTGTTTTGTGTGTTCACATGCAGCTTTTTGGTCCAGACATGAGGCAACATGAGGCGACAGCACAGTTGGTTTCATCTGTGCTAGTTGTTTGGTGTGTACTGGCCTTTAAATGGGCCAAAAGTAATCATTTTAATGTATTAAACACATTTTTATTGACAGTGTGTAAACAAATTGTAGTTTGCAACATCTTTGACTTCCGACCTTGTACATTTTATATAAAGAAAATGTTTGCATGCTTCAATAATACATGCACTTTAGAAAGCTCTCTATTGGCTCAAATGATTACTGTTCATATAATGGAAAATAGGCATTCTTTACTGTACCAAAAGGATTCTTTCAAACAGTATGTAGCGTATAAACATACTTCAATAACAGACTAATTTTAATTACCTCGTTTGTCAACAAGATGCCCATGAATTCCACAGCATGTGCAAATGTGCCCTTATTTCTTTGATCAGATACTCTTTTAGCTGCTGTTTTACTGCTGTCATTTTTGTTGTGTGTATAATCTGGTATTGAGAGGAAATCTCAGTCTAAACGGTACTCTCAGCCGTATGAATTATGTCTGGATGTTCATTTTCACTGCAAAGATGCTTGCAACAATAGAGTGTTACCTCTCCACCAGTCAGCTGGTGTGCGGTGTGCAGTCTGGCGCAGTATGGCTACCCTCACATCATCCAGGTGGAAGCTGGACACAGGTGGTGGATGAGAGGATTCCACCCAAAAATGTGCAAAGTGCTTTGAGTGTCCAGATATGTGATATATAAATCTAAGCTATTATTATTATTATTATTATTATTATTATCATCATCATCATCATCATCATCATCATTATTATTATTATTATTATCATTATTATTATCATTATTATCGTTATTATTTATTATTATTATTATTATCGTTATTATTATTATTATTATTATTATTATTAGTAGTAGTAGTAGTAGTAATAGTAGTATTATTATTATTATCGTTATTATTATTATTATTATTATTATTATTATTATTATTATTATTATTATTATTAATATTATTTCACACCGAGTAGTCATACTTTTAAGTCACTGTAGTTATTTTTGTTCTGAATAAACCCTGTTCTGAATAGGAGCTAATTTAGTTCCTAATTTGATTTAGTTTGCAAGTGCAGCGTTGCGAGCGTTTTCAGTTCATTCACATGGAAGGTGATTATTAACACTCTTGCAGTGCATTGTGGGATTGTGGGGCCGTCGTTGTAAAAACATTTTACATGCCCCAGAACAGTGATGTCTTAGTGTGGCCAGCACTAATGGGCATTGAAAGTGTGTTGTTTCTCGAACTACAATCTCGATGCAACAGTTTTGTTGGCTGCTGTCAAGCCAGCTAAAAATATTTGCTTCTGAATTTTCATAAGAAAATTAATTTTCATCAGAAAAATAATTTTACATTAAAATAGAAGGGCATTTTCGAGTTCATTAATTCAAATAACAATGACTTGTTGGTCATTGTTGCTTGCTCAAGTGACAAGTCTCCGTAAACCAGTAGGGTTCAGTAGCGTGTTTAACTCCGCCCTTTCATTACTGTGCTGTTGTTTTAGGGTCCCTTACAAGAGGCTTTCAAAAAAGTGGCATGCTATATGGTTAACTATTTTAGTATTTCTGATAGTGGAAATGAAAATACTTTACTGTACTCTATTGAAATTGTGCTGCTCAGTTTAAGCAAGCCATTTAAGTGCTCCTTAAACTGCAGAAATGTTTTTGTGTCTTTATTAAACACTCTTTCAACAGTTGAGTGCCCTCTCAAGTAAAACTCTGTTCATGGCTCTGCTCTTGATGCACATAAACATTTGAAGAAATTGCAGGCGCTTTCCCAACTCTCTAAGCCAGGCTCTGATTTGTAGTTTTGAGTAATAGCAGTTTCAAACAGAAGTCAGCTGGACTAGTGAGCTAATCCTGTCTCTGACTGTTTGCTTTTTCAGTCTCATATTATGAGTAATCCATTTTTTCCCCGAAATTAATTCTACTATGATTCCCAGTAGCATCATATGTTGACTCAAGACTGGATCTGATTTTTTTTCTTTTCTTCTTGCTGTTTTATTTCATCTTTCTTTTTTTTTTTTTCTAGTTCTGCATACTAAATTCTGCCCTCTGCTGCTTTTTAAAAACACTGTTTTTCAACAAACCATTTTTAAAACTTTTGAAGAACCAGCCAAATCGGTTTCTGCAAAATGAGGCAGCACAACTGTTTCTGACTCACATTTTTTTCAATGTGAACTTCAAAAAGAGGCAAAATCTGTAAAAATTTTTTGCTATTTCTGCAAAGAATTAAGAATAATATAATAACTAAAAACTTATAAAAAGAAGAAGAATAACTTTTATCTATTAAAGGGCCATGACACCCCCCTCTTTCGGTTAAAGTCTACTTCAGATTTTTTTCAAAAGATGCATGATTAATGGGCGTGGAGCTCCGCGAGCATCGGGCAGGAGTGGGCGTGGCCAGCAGGGGAGAAGGGGAGCGAATAACTGCTGTTGTCAGTTAGCTCACAAAATGAGACACAAAGAGGAGACGCATGAGTTTATAGTTTACAAAGTTAAAATGCAAAGAAATGAACAGTGATTTAATGCCCTGCTACATTTGTTTTTTGTAATTTCATATACAGACAACCACAATTTATATTATTAAAAAGATAATCGTGTTCATGTAAACACTATAAATGAGGACTTCTCCCTCAATCCCCGTATCCAGCAGACTCAGTGCAGCAGGTCTCCTGACCCGTCTATTTTAACCATTAGCCCTGCTGGTAATCTGGAGGATTTAGGCAAACACAGCAGCACGGCGATGTGTCTGAATGTGAACGAACTCCTGATACAGCGTCCGCCATTCTCCAATTCTCGTGGTGCTCTCCCGACAAAAATGCTTGCAGCACACACACAGCTTTGCTGTATGATCGGCCCTGACAAGATCGCGGGGGAAAGCATGCAACAAACCCCGTGGATGATGGAAACAAACGCATATGAGCCTTTGTGAACGGCTAAATACTGTGCCGTGGTTTTCGTGTCTCTCAGCTCGGGCTTGACACTGGCAGGTCTGGCAGGTCTCATGAATAATTAAGCAGCCGGCTCTTCTCATAGGATAAGAAAACTCCGGTATGAATAATAATGAGAAACCAACGCGTCATCATTGCACTTGCAGTTCTGTGCTACGTCGCCGATTTTGATCCCGCCCCAAAAATCATTTTAAACCCGGAAGCTGAAATTAGCTGACAAAAGCTCAAAATTATCCAGTTTTCCCCACAATTATAGCTGACAGGTGCTAACATTGTCTTAACTAATGCTCAACACACACACATCTGTAAAAAAAAAAGTTCTCCGGGGTGTCCTGAACCTTTAAAGGCTTACTGTGCAAATCCAATTAGATCCACTTGTTTGGTAAACAAAGCAACCTCTCATATAATATATCTTCTAAAAAATTTTTTTTTTTTTTAGAAAATATTACTTCATAAAATCTTTAGTAAATAAATCATAAATATTTGCATAATAATCAATAATTATACTGAAATTCATAAAAAAATGGAATAAATATATATTTAACAGATTTACTTAAGTAAATAAACAGGTTCAATGATGGGCTAAAAATTTGCAGATTCTATGTGGGCCAAGTTATAACATTTATTTATTATATAGTTTTGTTGAATATCAATGATCGATTGTTTTTAACAATCCTACAAACCTTTGTGTTTATGAATGCATTAGTTTTGAGTGTCTTTTCCATACTTAGGTATGCTGGTGACAAAGTAGACACATTGGGCTCTATTTTGACGATCCACGCGCAAATTTCACAGCACAGGGGGGCAAACGAAAAAAGCTTACCCTAACCCCTGTTTACAGTATTTAAATTTAGGTTTTTAATCTGTAATATTTCTATAATTTGATACATTTTGTCAAATAACAGCAGTAAAATATTGTTTATTTGTAAGTCTTGGTGATTTTCTTATGATTTTCCTGTCACTACTTGTGTATGTTAACAAATAAATACAAATTAATTCTAATTCCTAAAATTATATTATAGTTCCTAAGAATTTGGGTCGCGGCTTGATGACCATGTAAAAATGTGGGTCCCATCCATGGCCACACCAGTTGAGAACCACTGCAATAGAGCACCATTGGGATGTGGTGGAACGAGAGATTCGCATCATGGATGTGCAGCTGACAATCTGCAGCAACTACAAGATGCAATCATGTCAATTTGGACCCAAATCTCTGAGCAATATTTCCAGTACCTTATGGAATCTATGCCATGAAGGATTAAAGCAGTTCTGAAGGCAAAAGGGGTGCAACCCGTTACTATAAAGATGTGCCTAATAAAGTTTTCTTTTTTTATTCAGTTACTGCCTCCACAACCCATGAACTGTAGTTATAAAAAGTTTAGTGAATCATAGGACAAGTGAGATCAACTGTTCTAAACCTAAATGTAATTTTAGGTGGTGTTAAATCTAGGAGTAGGCAATTTAGATGGATAAAGTGCCATACAGGGTTATTGTAAATCAAGTCCACTGCAACCTTGGAGTCATTTCCCAAAAAAGGAGAGGAAAGAACATCTTGCATCTTTGCTAAAGTATCAATATCCCATATCATATACATCTCACTGCCAACTTTTTGACCCAAAAAACACATGCACATGAGCTGATGCGAACAGGTTTAAGTTAGCAGGGGATCAGGGTCACCTCACTTTGCCCCTGCACAGTGTGAGTGTTGTCTAGTGTGCGTCGCATCAACCCCCTGCACATCTGTCAGCGCTTGGTGTTTATTTATCCTGCCACATAATCTGAGCAACACAAGACGCCTCTCCATTGCATTGACATGCTGAGTGATAAGTGTGTTTGTGTGCGTCTGGGACAGAGAGAAGGTTACAGTATGTTTATCTGTGTGTTTTAAAAGACAAGTAGACTGGACCTTGTGTAGTGATCTTATTTATCATAGTGCATGTTGTGATAAGTAGGTCTGTATTGTATAGTTATTATTGAGTTATTTTATGTATTCTTATTAAAATCAAGGCTGTTTGGTTATAGTATATGTACTTGGCATCTTACCTGTTTAAATAGTTTTTTCACCATTTATTACTATACAATAATAAAACATCTCAACAAATTCAATTCAAGTTTAGTTGTGAAGCACTTTTTTAATATAATTTTTTTTTGTGGTTTTTCCCTTTTAAGAGGTGGTCCAGAGTGTAATTTTAAGGCTTGGTTGTGTTTATAAGGTGCTAAGCAATGTGTGCTCATGCTTCATTTGTAAAAAAAAAATTAAAGTAATTTTTTCATATATCTTACTCAGCTAACATGAAAACAACTATTGTATTTCCTAGTTCGTCCAAAAGCCCGTCCTCAAGAGGCTCTGATTGGTCAGCTAACGTAATGTGCTGTGATTTGCGGATCGGCTCCATGTCACCAGGGAGTGTCACTGCTTTAAATGCGCATCTGGCTTACCCCTTCACTGCGCGGGGTGTATCAGTAGCTTGAGGGGTTTATGAGATCACTAACCTGGATGTATTATTTGTAGAAGCCAATGTCTCTCTTGGCATAGAACTTTGATCATATTACATTTAGAGAGGTTGTTTATGTTCACACAGCTACATCAACTACAGTTTAAAATATGATATCGTAGTGGACTACCCCCAGGGTTCCCACGGGTCCTTAAAAAGTCTTAAATTAAAATCTGGGAAATTAAGGTCTTAAATTGTCTTAAATTTTACTGTAAAGTGGCTGTAGGTATTAAATTTTCAGCCGGTGTGCTTAATAACAATAGGGAAGCACAGTGGTCCACCGTAAAACATCTAATAGTTGATAAATTTAGCACTTGTAAAACAGGAGAGAAATGACAGTCTCCGTGATTTATCAGCTTATTACGGTAGGTCAGCTACAGAGTACAGACGCTTACATCGGTCTGCACCTGCGTGCTGTTATTATGCGGTTGTTAATGTGTCAAAATGCAAAGATGGGAAATTGTACATTGAACGACGTGGCAAAGAGGCAATGTGTAAATTCTACAAAAATACCTTTTCGTTAGGGACCATGGGGCTCAAAGTCATCGAGTCGCACATGAAAGGAGGAAAGCAGCAGCGGGACGTTGCAGCAGCTAGTCATAGCAGGTCCAGGTTAATTGTATTAATTTATTTGTTTGCAGCTCGACCTAACAATGTTACTAGTTACTAATGTTAGGCCTATAGCCTATGTTATAAATAAGTAATGTTAACCCTTATAAACAACTCATTCATGAAAAAAGACAAAAGAGCTATGTGCATGTGCACATATGGATAATGTCGGGCTATAAACGGGTTCGGGCTTTTAAAAAGTTGTCAATCAAAATGTACTTGGCGGGTTCGGGCTCTATCGGGCCTAACTTTTATATCCTGATTACAGCTCTAGTTCAGACGCCCCCTCACAGTCAGCTATAACAGTTTCATTTCACCACCAGACACCCAAAAAGCAGGTACTGTGGGTTATCCATACTGTGACGAGGCAAAATTTATTTAAATCTAACGAGAACATTAAAATGATTAGCCTATACCAAATAAATTTTAAAATTTTTGGGTCCTAAATTATATTTGTTGAGGTCTTAAAAAGGTCTTAAAAAGCATAAAATTTTACTTTTGAAATGGTGCAAGAACCCTGACCCCTTTAATGCACAGGACAGTGGAGATTCCAGACGGGAAAGTGTGGGGAGCAGAGAGAAAGGGAGGATCTGCAAAAGACCTTGAGCCGGAAATTGAACTCGTGTCATCATGAGCACCTTAGTGTTATGTGTCGTTGCTCTAACCACTGGGCTATTGGCGCTGACTTGTGTAGCACTTTTAAAGGGCACTTAGTTAACCCCTTTTTTATGATTTAATATTAATATTATGGTTCTTCTGAGTGTGCCAGGTTAGGTTCAGCTCAACACACAGTTCAGATGTTTTTATTATAATGTGTTAAAAAGTGTCATGTTGGGGGCGTGTACACAGTTTGCTGTTTTAGGGGCGAGTTGCTTCACAGTTTCGGCTTCCCGCCCAATGCAACAATGGGGCGGAGCCAAGAGCTCCCACGCTCTGTGTTTGCAACCAGACAGGCTGATAGATAGAGAGAGAGAAGCTAAGCTAAGCTGGGATGAGCACTCAGCCGTACATGTACGACTCAGACACAGTCCATGCACAGAGTACAAAATCATTTGTGTTTTTGTATAGTCTAGACTAATAAGCACACACACTCAATTAAATTTGACTGCGGCACCGAACACGACACGGCACACCAGACACTCAGTGATGCGGCAGAAACATAGTGTCCCGAATCGTTGCGCCACGCATTCTAGAACTCCAAACACAAGCCTCCACCAGGGCAAACATAACGGCACCCAGCCGCTGACCCGAAGCTCCGCCGCGTGCACCCCGACAAAAACCCACGCCCAGAACTCCGAAATGCATGGCGGCGCTTAAGCAATAATTCCGATTACAGCGATAATGTGGAGAATATTGATCTTGTGTTGAGCCCAATTAGCTTTTCATCAAAAAAAAAAGAGCACGGGTGTATCATAAGTGATATCGCTTTGACTCACACGCTGATAATGGCGGACGTGCAACAAGAAACTGAGGATATGATCGTGACGCGAGGCTGTCAATCAATATTGGTGGGCGGGGGGACTGCACTCCTACGTAAAGTTGCGGTCGGTTTGAAAACCGCTCCAATAGGTCCACTGTTTTTATGTTGTTAAGTTGAAAAAAAAAAGGACTGTGTGTGTTTATATCACCCAGATATGACAGTCTACTTACACACGTCTGTCCAAACAGCTTGAAAAGCAGATTTTTCACCATAGGTGCCCTTTAACATTAATTATTATTCCAGAACAGCTTTAAGAAAGGTGCACATCATTACATTACAGTTAAAATTAGAATGTTAAGGAGCTTGGTAAAGGAATTTATTGTATCATTATCGTTATTGCAATGTACAAATCTGCAATAGTCATATCACAGGATCTGCAATGTTGAGATGGGAATATAATTTACTAGAAAACATTTAATTTGTAATTATTTTTATATTTAATTAATTTTGTAATGAAGACTATGTAATGTTATTTTACATATAATTAATTCATTTCAATACACTTTATTGTCTATCCCAGTGGTTCTCAAACCTTTTTCAACCAAGTACCACCTCAGAATAAAATAGTCTCTCCAAGTACCACCATAATGACTTGTATTGAAATATATATTAGGCCGAATTAAGGGGCTACAGTTTACTACAAAACTACAGATTAATTCTTCTTATTCTGAATATTTATTATTGTCAGCCACTTTAAACATGATAAATAGTTTGAACAATAACACACAGTTAAAAAATTTAAAAATAAAACGTCAACATTTAAATTAAAATGTGATTTTAAAAGTGAATTAAAAATAGCACTGTTCTTAAAAAGTTTAAGAAAACTTCTGTACTTAAATGTAAAGTATTATCATAAAATAGCCTATTCATCAAAACCTGCAAATGTTTCTTGGACCTCATAAATAAAGGTTATACCATATGTCATAATATTCATATACCCTGTATACAGTAACTCTGTTTGATAAATTTTGAAATATATGTTGCATGTATATATGACTTATTTGTAAATCTTTGAAATCTAAATGTTACCTTGTTTTCTAAATATATGAATTTGATTTACATATTTAAATTAGAAATTAGATCTGCTTACTGCTCGTTAGAGTAGGCTATGTGTGTCAGAGAAGCAAGTTATGCAGGTAATACGTCCCCAACGACCGTACAAGTATGGGGAGGAAAATAACCTCAAATGATAGAATACATAACAAACATTAGAAAAATTTAAATAAAATAAAAGGTTGAGCCTATTAAATCTATCAATGCGTCCTATCAATTTCCTGATCACAATGTTTTTGTTGTATGTGTCAAAGGGTTAAAAGTGTGTTCATTTTTTTTTTACTTGATTTATTCAGTGATTCCTCTGCGCACCTCTAGAAGGAAGCCTACTTACCACTTGTGTTACATGTATCACAGTTTGAGAACCACTGGTCTGTCCCACAGGAATTACATAATTGTCTTTAGACATGCTGTAGGCTCACACACAACAACAAAAACATAGACACAATTATTTTAAAAATCCTATTTAAAAATCCTATTAAAAAAACCAATGGCAGTGGGAATAAATGTCTTCTTGTACTTGGTCTTTTTTGCTAAAGGTTTTTTTTTTTTAACATCTACCAGATGGAAGTAACCTAAAGGAACCATGTAAGGAGGTTTTTCTTTTTGTCGTTGCTATAAATAAATCAGTGAGAGGTGTTTGTCACCAATTATTGAATTCAGGAATTTCTGTACCTAAATGCTCTGAGATTCCACAGAAAAAAATTGTTTACAAGTTTTTAAAAAATAGTTTATGCATGATTCATTTCCCTACAGAATATTCCCCAATTAATCTAAAACAGTTCTTTTTGAATAGTTTTAAGTCAATGTTTTGAAAATATATTTTTGTATCACAATATATATATTACAGACAAGCAAAATATCGCAATGTCCATTTTTTCCAGTATCATGCAGCCATAGTATATATTTTATAGTGTAGTATATAATATTTACATGTACTAAAAATACGTTCAGTTAAGTGAACCAAAATATGTACACACAAAAACACATACAGTATAGCTGTTATTTTAATTTGAAAGTACTCTAAATAGCTTTTATCTTTATTTTGTACAATATGTGAATAACACAAAATTACATAAGTCTGTTTCTTATCCCCCCATAGCTGTTTATTCAACATAAAAAATTAGTAAAAAGCAGTTTAAAATATTTGAAGTTGAATGGCTCTTCTGAGTGTTCGACTTTCAGTAGACTTCTCATTGCACATGGCCCTCTGTTGTTGCTTGCATTGTGCTGACATGCCTTTCAGTCAAAGTAGGTGGGACTTCAGGAGTTTAGCTTTACATAGTTAACTGTCAATCAGCGAGCCATAGGTGGAGTGTGTTCAGGTTTCCCAACTGCTTAAAGGTCCCAGAGGGCACATTTTACCACTTTACCCAGCTGTGAGAGAAAACAGCATACACACCCCCGGATATTAAGGAAACTGTCACTCTCCTTGACACACTTTCCC
This sequence comes from Danio rerio, assembly GCF_052040795.2. Taxonomy (NCBI): domain Eukaryota; kingdom Metazoa; phylum Chordata; class Actinopteri; order Cypriniformes; family Danionidae; genus Danio; species Danio rerio. The sequence continues at coordinate 10,120,425 of NC_141033.1, forward strand.
ATGTGTTTCTCAAAGCCAACCATGTAAGCTATCAATAAACCCCTTTTGTTATTACATTATGCTAATCATTGTTTATCGAAGTTGTTCTTCAGATTGCCTTCAGGAATATGCATAACAGGATATAACACTCTGTCAGTAACATAAACAATACATTTGGTAAAAAAAAAAGGTTTTCAAGCAGAGATGCCAACAATTAATCAATGGTTGAGTAATTGCAGATAATCTTTTTACTTTTTTTTAATCAATGTTCAATTAAGCATGGACATTTTTAACAACTTCTTCAACTTTTGAAGCACATACAGCTTACATGCAAAACAGCAGATGCAATGGGAAAATTAAACAAAAATTCATGAGTTTAGAAGCAGATCTGGGCAACAGTTTACTAGTGTTTACCAAAGTTGATGTGATGTGATGGGGTGTGTTTATTGTGGACAGTATTATTCCTTTGCATACAGTTACTGGTACATCTGCCCATGAACATAATACATACAGTTGAAGTCAGAACTATTAGCCGCCCTTTGAATTTTTCTTAAGGATAGTAAGGATATTTTCACAGTATGTCTGATAATATTTTTTCTTCTGGAGAAAGTCTTATTTGTTTTATTTCAGCTAGAATAAAATCATTTTTTAATAATAAAAAACAAACAATTAAGGTCAAGATTATTAGACTCTTTAGGCTATATCTTTTTATCGATTTTCTACAGAACAAACCATCATTATACAATAACTTGCCTAATTACCCTAACCTGCCTAGTGAACTTAATTAAGCCTTTAAATGTCACTTTAAGCTGTATAGCTGTATTGAAAAATATCTAATAAAATATTATTTACTGTCATCATGGCAAATATAAAATAAATAAATAAAAAAAATTCTATAGAATTTTTAATTGAAATTAAATCATTTTACAATCCTACTAGACTTTTTATACACAGTAAAACATTTTCCATTGTGTGTCATTTGCATATTATGTCATGCTTGTGACAGTGAGCCACTGATTTATCTTGTAATATTAAAGACTATCTGATTTTTGTTGCTGGAATATGTGTATTTTCAACAAACAAAGGCATATTTTGATGACGCAATGAGTATGGAATCATGGGAGCTTTTGTCTTCATTACATCGTTGGGGGCTTTTAAAAAAATAATTATCAGGGCAGTTTGAAGCTGAAACAGCAGTGAAACGAGATCACTGAAGCAGCTGCTGAAAGACAAGCATATGACATTGCAAACAACCAGCAGAGCTTTTAATATGACGCAAAATTAATTCAAGTTTATTTGCCTAGCACTTTTTACAATAATTAATGTTTCAAAGCAGCTTTACAAAGGGTGCAAATTGCATGAAAATCGAATTAAGTTGAAGTTACAATCGAATATAAGTTATTATATATAGACATAGTTAACCTGCAATTTTACAGTATATAGGTGACATCTATGTGTACGTGTTTAATAAAGTGTGTTTGTGAATTAAGTGTATGTGTTGTCCTCAAAGTCGTTGATGGTTGACATCATCTCTTCGTATTTGTTCTCCTCAAAGTCCTCGATAGTTGGCATCATCTCTTCGCCTCTTCATATTTGTTCTCCTTGAAGTCCACGATGATTGGCATAATCTCTTTATATGTGTTGTCTTCAAAGTCCTCGATGGTTGGCATCATCTCTTCATCTCTTCGTATTTGTTGTCTTCGAAGTCCTCGATGGTTGGCATCATCTCTTCATCTTTTCGTATTTGTTGTCTTTGAAGTCCCTGATGGTTGGCATAATCTCTTTATATGTGTTGTCTTCGAAGTCCTCGATGGTTGGCATCATCTCTTCATATTTGTTGTCTTCGAAGTCCTCGATGGTTGGCATAATCTCTTTATATGTGTTGTCTTCAAAGTCCTCGATGGTTGGCATCATCTCTTCATCTCTTTGTATTTGTTGTCTTCGAAGTCCTCGATGGTTGGCATAATCTCTTTATATGTGTTGTCTTCAAAGTCCTCGATGGTTGACATCATCTCTTCATCTCTTCGTATTTGTTGTCTTCAAGTCCTCGATGGTTGACATCATCTCTTCATCTCTTCGTATTTGTTGTCTTCGAAGTCCTTGATGGTTGGCATAATCTCTTTATATGTGCTGTCTTCGAGGTCCTCGATGGTTGGCATCATGTCTTCATCTTTTCGTATTTGTTGTCTTCGAAGTCCTCGATGGTTGGCATCATCTCTTCGTATTTGTTGTCTTCGAAGTCCTCGATGGTTGACATCATCTCTTCATCTCTTCGTATTTGTTGTCTTCGAAGTCCTTGACGGTTGGCATCATCTCTTTATATGTGTTGTCTTCGAAGTCCTCGATGGTTGGCATCATCTCTTCATCTCTTTGTATTTGTTGTCTTCGAAGTCCTCGATGGTTGGCATCATCTTTTTATATGTGTTGTCTTCGAAGTCCTCGATGGTTGGCATCATCTCTTCGTGTTTGTTGTCTTCGAAGTCCTCGATGGTTGGGATAATCTCTTTATATGTGTTGTCTTCGAAGTCCTCGATGGTTGACATCATCTCTTCATCTCTTTGTATTTGTTGTCTTCGAAGTCCTCGATGGTTGGCATCATCTCTTTATATGTGTTGTCTTCGAAGTCCTCGATGGTTGGCATCATCTCTTCATCTCTTCGTACATGTTGTCTTTGAAGTCCTCGATGGTTGGCATAATCTCTTTATATGTGTTGTCTTCGAAGTCCTCGATGGTTGGCATCATCTCTTCATCTCTTCGTACATGTTGTCTTTGAAGTCCTCGATGGTTGGCGTAATCTCTTTATATGTGTTGTCTTCAAAGTCCTCGATGGTTGATATCATCTCTTCATCTCTTCGTATTTGTTGTCTTCGAAGTCCTCGATGGTTGGCATCATGTCTTCATCTTTTCTTATTTGTTGTCTTTGAAGTCCTCCATGGTTGGCATCATCTCTTCGTATTTGTTGTCTTCAAGTCCTCGATGGTTGACTTCATCTCTTCGTATTTGTTGTCGTCGAAGTCCTTGATGGTTGGCATCATGTCTTCATCTTTTCGTATTTGTTGTCTTCGAAGTCCTCGATGGTTGGCATCATCTCTTCATCTCTTTGTATTTGTTGTCTTCGAAGTCCTCAATGGTTGGCATCATCTCTTTATATGTGTTGTCTTCGAAGTCCTCGATGGTTGGCATCATCTCTTCGTGTTTGTTGTCTTCGAAGTCCTCGATGGTTGGCATCATCTCTTCGTGTTTGTTGTCTTCGATGTCCTCGATGGTTGGCATCATCTCTTCATCTCTTCGTACATGTTGTCTTTGAAGTCCTCGATGGTTGGCATAATCTCTTTGTATGTGTTGTCTTCGAAGTCCTCGATGGTTGACATCATCTCTTCATCTCTTCGTATTTGTTGTCTTCGAAGTCCTCAATGGTTGGCATAATCTCTTTATCTTTTCGTACATGTTGTCCTGGAATATATCTTGCATATTGTGCATTCAAGGTCAATGATTAATACATTTTTAATTGATAGTACTTCATTGTTGATTGATTGCTTATTCAAACAACTGTCGATCATGGGAATTTGAAGAAGTTGACATCCCTGATGAAGGTTTGTAAGGTTGTGTGAGGGAAATGCCCGAGTGACGTCAGCGGTGAAGTCTTTCTCTTTTTAATGGCCCTGGTGAGACTGTTCCCTCAGGGTGAAACGGAAGAGAGCGAGCAAAGGTGTAAGTATTGACTGACAGGAAGCTGATTGACGATGATTGATAGCCGAGTCCATTTTCACGTGGGAAAAAAGGAAATGCTGTGCGCTCTGCTGAACACCTTCACTCTTTCGGCTCATGCCAGATCTAGGGTTTTTACATGATTAATTTTTCCTTATTAAACCTATATGGCTTTAAAGTCCTTCCGCAGGGTAAAGGCAACAATTATCTTTATCACTCTTGACTTCTAGATATTCACTTTTGCAGCAAAACTGCAAAAAACAAATTCTCATGACTTTAGTGTGAGTGGGTTTAGCTCTCATGTTGGGTTTGACAGGTGTTTACTGACTCCAGACCTGGTCTTCAGGCTTCACCTGAGGTAAAGGAAAGATGGAGCAGAGTGTAGGTGAGAAAAGTGTCAGAATTAGTCGTAAAAATGTCAGGCCTCTGCCAGCAGACTGCATCATTTGATTTGCTGCCAAAACGCTTTTGCATTTTTTTCACAATGTTTTTAGTGGAATAATTTGTATGTACAGAGTTTGCAAAGTTGTGGAACCTTGGAGACATCAGGGAATTGTAAAACAGTTGTTTTTCGATGGTTGGAAAAGTCGTGGAAAGTTATGTGCATTTTTTCATATTTATGCTGTACTCTCTGAAGTATTTTATTGACTAGAACCTTTATTCTGTTGTTTAAGCTATTAAATTAGAGACGAAATTGAGCTGATTTCATTCATCTGCTAATCAGATGAGTTAGAATCATATGGAAGGTCCTATTTAGTATTGCTTGAATTGATCATGGAAAAGTCTTCATTCGTTTAACTTTTAGTTCATAATATACTCTAATCATTACCACTGTTCTTAGCATTAATAAACACGTAAGAAATGTTACTTGATCATGAAATCATAATATTCAAATGATATCTGAAGGAAAACATAATTCTGAAAACTAAATATTGATGCTGAAAATTCAGCTTTGAAATCCGAGAAATAAATTATATTTTAAAATATATAAAAATAAAAAGTAAAGAAAAACTGCTTGGCAATTTCGTAAAAATATTTTGCAGTATTAATGTTTTAACCTAATTTTTATCAATAAGTATGCTTTGATGAGATGTAATTACGCTAAACATTTACTGAAGTTTAATTATGTTTAATATCAAAAGTATATGAAAATTTTAGACAGAAGTTAGACTTTTACACAGAATCATTTATTTATTTATTTTTTATTTTATTTATTGTTTTTAATTTATTTTTAAAAGCTGAATTGGAGTTGAACAATGATTATAAATCCAGCAATTTATTGTTTCAAATGCCAGTAAAAATCTTGAAGATAAAAAAAAAAATCTGTGGTAACCAGATTTTCTGTTAGTGTCTATTTAAATTGTCAAACTGAATATGAAATAGAGCTGGGCGGTTAATCGAAAGGTAAAACATTCAAAACATAATTTTTCACGTCGTTTTTTTTTTGTACAAATACTTTCCCAAACAATTGCATAACTCGCGGCTAAACTACCATAGTACAATGCATCGTTTGGTAAAAGAACTATGTAGTGATGAGTATTTCCCCAAACCATAGCTACATTGTAACCACATTAGTTATAACGTAAAATGCCCATAATGGCAGTCTAAACAGAGTGGAGTAAAACTGCAATTTATATATTTTTTTACACACACATTTAAAAGAAATCCAATATTAGTTTTGGTGAAAACAAACACTCGTTTTCCATATTATTTGAAATATAAGTTTAAGTCACATATACTTTAGGGCCAATTGTTCCTTTACAAATATTATAGAAAACTTAGTAAATAACCCACTTAGTAACACATATTATAATCTCATATATATAAACCAAATAAATGGTTAGACTAATGGTTGTAATTTACAGTAGGCTATTTATTAAGAAAAGTAAAAAATTCTACTTCATATTATAATAATAATTACTATTATTATTAATTTATTATTATTATTATTATTATTATGTAGGATATTGTTTATTTTTTAAAGTCTGCTTTTACAATTTGACACATTCAAGCCACTGCAGCAATGTCATATACAGTACAGATACATTTCCTAATAAATAACCTACTATAAATTAAAAGCATTAACATATATTTTTGTTTTCACAAGCTTTGGAGACGTAACGTAAATCCCGCTCTTAAATAATAGGTCACCATCGCTTACATCATGAGTCGCGGCTGCGTTCAAGATGGCATAAATGTTTTTAAAGTGCAGTAAGAAAGGAACACAATTTTCAGTATGAAGAAAACCTAAAACTAAACTGTAAAAATACTTTGAAGCTAAATTACACCTTAGACAGATGACTTAAATGCTTTTTTCTTTAATCATTCCAAGTTTAAATATTGGAATGTTCTAAATGAATAGGGCATATGAAGATAACTGGTAATAAAACACAGTCAGAAACTATGCTTCTAACTACAGCTCTAGAGATGTAGTTGCAAGCGTACAGGTTTGCAACACAGTATGCGAATGTTCGTTGGAACGAGAGATTTGGGAAATGCCAAATCAAAAAACTATTTTTGTAACAATGCAACTTGTGACCTTAGTTGGCTAACTATGGTTTTCTGAAACGCACCCCTGTTAAGCATTTATTGTAATACATGTAGTTGGACATTGGACCCATTTTCGAGCTGTCCTTTACACTACATTGACGATGATTGTTAGCTTTACCAGAAAAGCCTTGAAACTGCATATTTTCCATTACATTAATATTATTATTTACATTCAAATATTTATTTATAGAACATGCAAGAAATGCTTACATATTATTAACAGGATATACAAGAGATAATATATTTAGAAGAGATGCTCCTTATTTTCTACTTTTTAATTTGAAAAATTTTGAAAATAATTTACTTTGTTTACAAAAGTTATTTATTTTCACTTTTTTGTACAATATATTTATTACTTTTTTCAATATGCATATCACAACAGATTACTCAGAATAATTATTAATAATTACAGAATAATAATTATGAAGACAGAGAAAACTTTTTACCCCATTCTCCCTCCCAAAACCCATTCCCTTAAAAAAATTTAAAATAAAAAAATGAATAAATAAATAAATAAATAAATATAATTTTAAAAAAGGGGGGAGGGGGGTATGTTTAAATAAGGTAGAGGGTGTTTCCTGAGTCTGTTTAGGCCATGATACTTCCCATATTCCCAAGCTTGTTCTTGTTGTCTTGTTAGACAGTAGACTGTCAACGTTTGCATTGTACTTCAGAAAGTTATTAAAAGGTGTCCAGATATCTTCAAACACATTTTGTTTCTTTATGACAATGTACGTGATCTTTTCCATTGACATATTCGATGCCATTTCTTTAATCCACTTTCCTATTCTAGGTTGATTTATATTTTTCCAATTAAGAGCAATAATACGTTTAGCTTATAAAATACATGTTTATGAATCTGACCTATTTGCTTTGTAAGAGAGGGCTGACAGGAGATATACTTAGGATAAAAATCTTAGGATCTAATGGTAATTTCTTTGATAAAATTTGGCCAATTATTTCAATAACACCTTGCCAAAAGGGTTTCACTTTCACACATTCCCAAATACAGTGACAAAGTGTTCCTCTTACCTCATTACACTTTATACAGGTATCCGGAATATTATCATTAAACTTGTGCAATATAGCAGGAGTTATGTATGTTCGCATTAACCATTTGTACTGTACGAGTTTCACTTTTTAATTTTTTTTTTTTATAAGGATTTAGGCAATGTGTGTTTTCATTTCAGTTGGTATTCAATAAATAATTATAGATATTAGATTATGTGTGTTTACTTTAATTATTTTAATATCAAGTAATGCTCCCTTCATTCAGAAATCTCTAAATTGTAATATGTGAAATTTAATATTTGTTCATAATTCTTAATCGAGTTAAAATAAAGATTTTGATTTTAGGCCAAATGACCAAGCCCTAATAATAATTTAAAACAAAATCTGAATTATTCAAATTTCGTGGGAAACAATTCCTACTAAGAACCTGAAATATTTTGCTCATTTTATAAATGACCTTTTCAAGACCTTGCAATTAAGGCAGGACTGCGATTTACAAAAAAAATCTTCAAACAGAGAGAAAGTGTAGCCTGTTTTATGCATGATTTAACAGAACTACAGCTCTGTCAGTCACTTGTCCTTTCTTACTCCGCTGTCAGGACGTCTTCAGCTGTTTTCAGATGCCTTGTTGGAGCTTTTGTGTTTTGCTGAAGAAGAAAAAAAAACGCAAGTCTCCGGTTACGCAGGAGGCAGAGGTTTGGGAGGTATGTAAAGGAATCTCCCCAGTCAAACATCTTTGTGTGTTCAGCTCTCTCTGGGAAGTGTGTTTTCAGAGCCTGCAGCTGGTTAGATCTGCGTCGGGTCACAAGGGCGGAGAAAGAAGAGAAGAACTGATTGACATCTCAGAGTGGCAGTTTTCAGTAAAATAAAAACAAAAAAGCCAACCTGTTAACTGGGTTGAGTGTGGACAGACACACTTTGTTCTGGTGCTGGGGCCTGTCCAAGCCAAACACGACCTCGCACCTGAATTCAATCGGGTGGTTTGTGTGAGCCTTTGTGTTTTTGTGGAGGTGTGTGTGCGCACCGTGGCTCTACGAGGCATTGTAAATGTGTATTTGTGTTAGCACTGCTTCAGACCTAGCATGTCAGGGTCTGGGTATACATGTCTATTCAAGGTTTAAAAGCTATGCGGACTCCCACCACATTTCTTCACCTATTCCCCAACGCTTTTTATTGAGTTTTGGTTGTTTTGTCTTCAGGGTTACCACACCGCTAAGCCATGTCAGAGCTCAGCTGTCAGCCGCTCTTCCTACTGTGAACGAGGACCAGAGTGTGCGGTTTGTGTGCGTTTGAAGACAGATGGAAAGCTTAATATGGGCTTTAGGCGAGCACGGCCTTCCTCGGGGCCCTGCTGGAGATGTTGGTTTGATTTTTAATGTACGCAGCCCGGCGCGTCTCACTTTTACACTCACTAATTGAAATGGTTATGCCGTCTTAGATTTATCCAGAAGGATTGGCGGAAGATTGGAGAGATGATGTGCGCGAAAACTGAAGCTTTTCAAAACAGCCACTACTGGAAAGATTTTTGAAGTGTCTAGGCTGATTTTTCACACACGACCGCAACAATTTTGCCATGTATTTACATTCTTGTTCAGCTTTGTTCAATTTGTCTGCAGGGTTGATGTGTATTTGAAGCCAAGCAAGGGATTGTTTGTGTTAAAAAAGTAAAAAAAAAAATGCAAACATTTGAGATTTTATTTTGCACAAAAAGACAATTGATGTTTTGGAGAATGTTAGTAACAGTGTTTTGCTCCACTGTTTAAACAGAAAACATTGAGATGTTTCTAAAAAATGCCTTTTTATGTTTGTTATATTTGATGCAGCTTATGATCTCAGCTTTGCACTTAGTAATCTGGAATGGTTATGCAGTCATAAATATGTCCTGTAAGATTGACAGGAGATTAGAGATATGTGTGTGAACACGTGTGTGAAAGCTGAAGCTATTTTCAACAGCTACTGCTGGAAAGATTAGAGAGTCTTGATTGATTTTTTTTTTTTTAACATGACCAAAATAGTTTTATTTGATCATTTTAAAAGCTCCAGGTTTGGCTTCAATACTGACTAAACTAATTTATATGCACAAATTTAATGTTGTATAGCTTCCTATTAAAAGTAGGAATTTAAAAGATAGATTAGTGAGGGGTGTACTCATATATGCTGAGCACTGTTGGAGCACACAACAATGATTTTAATCATAAAACAATGAAATTAATTCATTTAGCAGACGATTTTGCTAAAAGCAACTTACAAACAAGGAGGCATTAAGTGACTCAGTGTGAAGTCCGCTACTCACCCGTTTGCACTGGCTGCCAGTTGCTGCTCGCATCAAATTCAAAGCTCTGATGTTTGCCTACCAAGCTACCTCTGGCTTTGCTCCTTCTTATCTGCTCTCACTTCTGCAGATGTATGTGCCCTCCAGAAACTTGTGTTCAGTGAATGAACGTCGCCTCGTGGTTCCATACCAAAGAGGGAAGAAATCACTTTCCCGAACTCTCGCATTCAATCTGCCCAGTTGGTGGAATGAACTCCCTAACTGCATCAGAACGGCAGAGTCACTTACTGTCTTCAAGAAACGACTAAAAACTCAACTATTTAGTCTATACTTCACTTCCTAATCTGCAATTGCCTCTCTGGCTATACCACTAACTGTAAAAAAAAAAAAAAAAAAAAAAACTTACATTACTAATGCTTTCCTTCCTAGACTTTACACACCTGAAACTTGTCTACCGCACTTATTCATTGTTGCTCTTATAGTTGTGTAAATTGCTTCCTTGTCCTCATTTGTAAGTCGCTTTGGATAAAAGCATCTGCTAAATGACTAAATGTAAATGTAAGTGTGGAGAGGCAAAATACACAAGCAAAAAACTCATTGTTAGTCAATATGTGATGGGTTTAAGCTGTTATTTGAGGCCCAAAAAATATTTCTTAACCAATTTTGTGCCTGAATTATTATTCGACTGCATGCACATTATTATTAACAGCTCTGCTTGTTTGAGACCTGATTTGAGCTGGATTATCCATTGCCTTTGACTGAATTCTTTAATTTGGACATTGTCAACTGAACTGAATTTGCTCTGCTTAGTAAATCTGACCCTTAGATTGGTCTTCATATAAAACAATTGTGTCTTCAGAACAGAAGTATTTTATTAATAACTTGATTCATGAAGATTATTGTTTTGATCCCTTTTACATACACTAAAAACATTTAAGGTTTGGGGAAGATGCTTTGAATGGAGGCATAAACCTTTTATTAAATATCCTTTTTTGTTTTTGAACGTGAAGAAATTTCTGGTTTTCTTTTTTTGTTTTTTTGAGTAATTTAAGTGATCTACTGTAATTTTACAAAGATATGGTTAACAAAATTTAATATATTTCTCACTTTATAATAGATAATAATACTATATACACAGTTGAAGTCAGAATTATTAGCCCCCCTTTGAATTTTTTTCCTTTTTTAAATATTTCCCAAATGATGTTTAACAGAGCAAGGAAATGTCACAGTATGTCTGATAATACTTTTTCTTCTGAAGAAAGTCTTATTTGTTTTCTTTCGTCTAGAATAAAAGCAGTTTTTACTATTTCAAACACCTTTTTATGGACAAAATTATTAACCCCTTTAAGCTATTTTTTTATTCGATAGTCTACAGAACAAACCATCGTTATACAATAACTTGCCTAATTACCCTAACCTGCCTAGTTAATCTAATTAACCTAGTTAAGCCTTTAGATGTCAATTTAAGTTGTATAGAAGTATCTTAAAAATATCTAGTCAAATATTATTTTCTGTCATCGTGGCAAAGATAAAATAAATCTGTTATTAGAAATGAGTTAATAAAACTATTATGTTTAGAAATGTGTTGAAAAAAATATTAAACAGAAAAAAATAAACGGGGGGGCTAATAATTCTGACTATATATATATATATATATATATATATATATATATATATATATATATATATATATATATATATATATATATATATATATATATATATATATATATATATATATATATAAACTTCTGCAGTACACACAGGATTTTTTAATAGAATGTCCATAACCATTGTGAGACATTTTTCCAAACATTTTCTGCTGGTTTTGAAATGACAAGTAAATTGTGATCAGTTTCTCAGTTTGGGAAGAATCCTTTAATTCACTTTCACCTGACCCTGCAGTTCCAATCTGACTGTTGAAACGAATCATTGACATTCTCTTATTCCATGCTATCCCATTCATTTGACTTTTTATCCCAGTATGTGAGCACTAATATCACAGTGGTTGGCTTCCTACCTTGAAAATTAGTGTACCCCAGCATAAATCTTCCTGGAACAGCCTTTAAAAATAGATCTAGGGGGGGCAGGTTGGTTGTAATGATTGATGTCTTTGTAATGAGTGTGCATTCCATCCGCAGAGCTCTGAAACGCCCGGAGGCGACACTTTTTGGGTGTCTTCCTCTATCAGTCTGCTCAAGGACTGTGAGAATTTTCACTCCATCCGTGCTCAAGGCGCTTTATACAGCTGACCGACTGCCAAGTACTCAAAAGCTAACCTTAGGGTTTGGGAGCAGCTACATGGGAACCTGTCCACACACTTCTCAGGTTGCATCCGGCTATTATGCAGGTTTTCGTACGTCAAAAATAAGGAATTGTTTGTTTCTCATTGTGAGAAGTACCTCGAGCGTGCACTGATTTATTGATTATCAGCGAGATGTCACTGACATGGCAGCATCACAATCTGTTTGTTTACGATGGTGATGTGTTGGAAAACCTGAGGAGTGATTGTTTACAAGCATCATATCGGGTTTTTAGATTTTTTTTATTGTAATC
>NC_141033.1:10137500-10185000 GCF_052040795.2 Danio rerio
GACTGAAACGATATAACTAAAGAGAAATCTCCACTGTGCTGAGCGAGAGCGCTTCTCTACTGAACAGCACAGCATCGATGACGTAAGCGTGCCCAGGCCCGATTGTAGTGTGAGTGCGGGCCGTCGGGGGAGACGGGAGGGGGAACAAGCGTCCTTTGGCCCGGTATGAGGCAACTGTACATAGTGTGAGTACGGCCCATAGACTGTAAAATATATGGACGTAGTGTCCGTATTGTAGTCTAAAGAGCGCAAAAGAAGCCACAAGTAGGCGCGGCCAACCGTCGCCATTTTGTTCGTGCATCATCACACCCGCGGCGGGATACCAAACAAGGGCAAAGAGGCGGAGAGTGAGCGGAGCTACAGACACCTGCTGACAGTTTGCTTGGATCACCTGCGACTCGCTTGTGTTCTGACCACTTGTGCTTGGTTGTACACTATATCAATAAAGTGTTTACACTTTTAAAAACACTAATACACAGAGCCACTAAACATTGTTCTTATGACGTTTTTCAACAGGAGGAAAACGCAAATTACTTCCAAACACTTCAGATATAGACTGTGTTAGTTAATGTAAGACCAGCATAACACTGTATAACAACGCTTCAGATGACTGTTCTAGAGCCTACAGCTAATCAATCTGTCAGATTCTGGAGAGCATTACAGCTCTAAATATAAATATAAACGATAAATGATCTTAAATAAAACAAATACATGTATAGAGATGGTATATAAGTATATAACTTTACTCACATGGGAAACGGAGTCCACGTGAATGGTTTGTGAGCACAATTAAGTTCACTCAGCATGCCATGCCATCTAATAATTGTAGGAAACAAGTCCAAAAGGCAGTTGACTGTGTAAAGCCATATAAAACAACACAGAAATACGATAAATATGCCGAGTTCAGTGGCTAATCTGCAGGATTCAGCTGAGGTGACGGGACGGCGACCAACGAGACCTAGCTGTCAATCAAGTGGCCACGCCCTTAATTATGCAAACTTAATATAACTTAATATAAAAGAAACGGACGAGTTATAAAAAAATTCACCCCCCTCACAGTTGTCACGAAGGGTAATATTAGCTGTATTAACCAAAATCTTTTTTTTGTACCAGGCTGTAAACACCTTTTTTTCTGCTGTAAAGTTGGCCATTCTAACAGTGGGCTTAATTGAAATTTGCTCTGTTTTGGAGCAAGGAGCGGCCAAGACTAGCGGAATTTCGCATGAATTGCAGTTTTAGTTACTTCCGTATTAGCTTCCTGAGGGAGAGCGGGAGGTTGCCGCTTGGTACGGCCTAAGTCCAATATTTTATTTATAATGGTCTTAAAAAGTCTCAAATTTGACTTGATTAAACCTGCAGGAACCCTAGCAAATGCTTCATTCTGTAAAAACAACCAGCTGGATGTGCATTATCTTGCTTATTACATGGCTGCTTGCCACAAATGTAAACAATTAGACATAAAATATAGATCTGAGCTGTAATAACTGATTGAAAAAATGAAACAAAGCTTGCAGAAAGAAAACAAATCAAATGGCTGGATGCAGCCTACACTAACCCTCGGTTGGAAGATGGCGCAAGCATACATGTATACACTCTTAGAAATAAAAGTACAACACTTATCACTGGGGCAGTAGTAGAAAAGGTACTTATTTAATGCACAGGCAGTTCCTATCAGTTTTGATCACAGTTTGAAATAAATTCGCTTGCCCCAAACATTAGTAGTATCCATAGCTACTAATTGCTATGATGCCTTAACAGAACCTTCTTTCCTCTGTGTAATCTTTAGGACACCGACATGTGCTTCACAAGGTAGTTGTTGGGGATTAACCAACAAGGATATCTGCAAAAAAATAGCAGCTGTGCTTTTAATTAAAGAATTGATAAACTATTACAGCTCAGAACAATGTTTGGGGGCTAATTCATTTAATGTTTTGTGACGAGTAGGCATGTAATAAGTGGGATAACGAACACTCAGATGGGTGTTTTCGCAGAATAAAGCCCATAGTTGTACAATAGATACTGCTGATCAGCCAATTAGGCTTTATCCTGCAAAAAGCAATTGTCTGGATGTGCTTTATCCCATACATAAAACACCTTGTAATGTTATGATTGACCAATCAGAATCATTTATTCCAGAGAGGCGTGTAAAGAGACACAAAATATGTAATAAAATGATCAATTCTTGTATCGCAGTGACCATTGTTATTTACCAATTACCATTACATTATACGTCAAACTAGGGCTGGGTGATATTTCCCCCAAAGTTATCCTGATATCATGTTTCATATCATTCAACATCAATAATTATTGAAGATTTTTGTAACATTTAGGAATATTATTATTTTAAGTAAATGAACAAATCATCGTTATTCAAATACATACAACAACATTATAAATTGTAAAGTAATTGAATATACCCCTATGCTAAAAATCTTTCAGAAGGGAGCTAGTGGCTGGGATGCACAAGAAAAGAAACCAAAAAGCCACTTTGGCAACATCCTTACATCCTTTTTGATTTACAATCTCCTCACTGCTGCTACTCGGATCTCATTTTCCCATTTGTAGTTATTCTGACCTGAAGTGACATTTGCGAGTGCGTGGTTTCCTTCACCATTTACAATGAGCTTTGCACTCGCGCAACCCGGGCATCTCTCGTAACTAGGGGAGCATTTACTCAGAGGATGACAAACGGAGAAACCCTTGCTGCAGCTCCGATGCAAGTTTATGGAGAAAAGTAAAAACCACTGCCGTGTTTGGGTGTGCTTTGCTTTTCAGAGGTAATTAGTCTGCCGTTATTACTGAAATATGTATAGTCCATACAAAGTGTGAAGTAGCTTGTTTAGTTCTACTTGCATGAATCGCGGTGCGCTTGCAGAATTTAGAGAAGTTGCGCTGTTTTCAACTAGGTGCGCCTGGAAAATAAGCATGGTTCACGTGTGCGCTGCCTGCTCAACATGCTCTAATATGTGCGCCATGCAAGTCGCGCGCCTTCATTGGAAATGACAAACTTACACCCAAGCTTATTGGCATTGCTTTCAAGGTGTGCGCTCAGCAGCCACATTTAATAAAACTATAGCGTTTCATACCAAATCTTTTTTTATCGATTTTGACAATGGTGTTCTGTCAATAAATATCGATACCGATTTTATCGCCCAGCTCTACATCTACATCAAAACTAATCCGGTATCAAGCAGTCTGAATCTGGCTTCAGTCTTAAAACTTAAAAATCACAATATCAAACATGAGATCTGCCACCACTTCCGTTTATAGCTTTAAATTTGATTAAAAGTTTTTGAGTTAAACACCCCCCCCTCCTCGAAGCCACCATGGTGGATATCACTATAAATCTTGTGCTAAGTGAGGAAGGTGTTCTTGGTAATGAGTTCTCCCAAATGAAGTATTGCACATTCATCTAACCAGGTCTCGAGCACTGGTTTAACTTTTTCCATATGGACACTGGTCCCAATGCAAGACAGACAAAGGCTTGTCAGAATTCCATGCTTGCTCCTAATTTCAGTCAGTTTTGGATTTGGCCTTGTGGTTTTCTTTGCTTTGAATTCCATCTCGATTTTCGCAAACCGCCTCCAAAGTGTGAAAAGTTCGGCTGGATTAACTTTATCAATTCCCTTCACTTAATGGAAAACCCCTGTGAGAGGACTTTGAAGTGTCACAGATGCTTTCCAATGAAAACAGCCTCAGACCTTCTTTCTGTGTCTCTCGAGGCAAAGTGATCCACTGGCTGCCTTTTTATTCTGCCGTCTCTCTCTTTTTTCCCGCCTCAGACCAGCATGAACACCGCAAAGCATTTAGGGGTTACCGTTTTATTGCCAATGACACAACATTGGCCTTGCTAAATGGCTTGTTTTTGTAAAGTGACTGAGACAGCGCGATTTGTTTCTCAGATATCTAATAGATGTTGACTTTCTTGACATTTCATGGGATGACGAGTGGAGCTTTTACCATTTCAGCGTAACCTTAGTGATATAGCAAACATTTAATTCACGTCAAAACTGTGATTGAATCAATTTAACATACTAGAAAGAAAAACATCTTCAAGGTGTCTGATTTTATTCTCAGAACTAGGGTCAGAAACAGAGCCGTTTCTTCTGGTTTCCTGCACAAACACACTTTCTAAGACTGTGGTCACTCTTTCCAGCACGACGTGTCACAGAGTTTGCTGAGGGCAGCGCTGGACGGGGTGGTACAGGAGTGTGTGAGCTTCGTGGGAGTGGACATCAACATCTGTTCAGAGACGCTGATGAGGTAGAGACCAAATACTTTCCAGCAGGAGTCACAACATGGCAACTTCTCACTCACCTCCCCACTATTGCTTAGCTCTCTGTTTAGTCTGACACCCTACACGCTCACACACACTTTTAGACGCACGCACCGTAACATCTTTTCACATCCCCACTACACACAAACATTTTGAGCTACATACACAAACATTGCCGTTCGCTAACATATACACAAATTGAGATATATAGCCTGGAATATTAGTCACATAAACTAACAGAAACAGCGAAATGTACACATTCGTTATGTCCACTCGCTTCGTCTAATGCCTTGTAGGATTTCGTGAGTAATTGCAAATTGTTTGCACTACGGAAAAACGGTGACTTGGAATAATATGTTTCCAGAATGCAATTAGGATCGTGTCTGTATACGTCTCAAAAGTTCACTTTAATTTATACAACTGAAAAATAAACTTCCTTTACATGAATTATGAGTTTAAAAAAAGGTATTGTCATGAAAAACAGTTAGGCTTTTTGGGGATTTTTGCAACCTACAGTCTTATGCAAAAGTTTGGGCACTTCTTTGCCGCTGCATACTTAATGTGCTCTTATAAGAGACAATCGCACTGAAATGCCATACGGTTTATAGAGAAAGCTAGACAATGTCATTTTTTTTTCAGACAGAAATTTGTAGTATAGCAGTATTTAGATGTGTGAAATTAAATTGAAGCTGAAAAATAGGCTGTGCAAAAGTTTGGGCACCCTCTCTTTTGTGTGGATTTCAAAACCTGTAGTCACTTATTGCTGATTGATTACAACACAAAATTGATTTGAGTGACTCTGTGAACCTTAACAATTCCAACACAGGTGCAACCAAACATGAAAATGAATATTTAAGATAGCTGATTGCTAGCTGTGCTTCTTATTTTGAACATGAAAGTAGCAACATGGGAACCTCAAAAGAACTTCCTAATGATCTAAAAACTAGGATAAATCATCAACATGAATTAGGAGAAGGATGCAAAAAGCTGTCACAAAGGTTTAAAGTCTCTATCTCCACAGTCAGAAATATAGTAAAAAAAATGAAAGGCCACAGGAACAGTTCTTGTGAGGGAAAGATGTGCTAGACCAAGACAAATATCTGAAAGTTAGAATGGACACACAATAGACACTCTCCAAAGAGCTCCAGCAAGATCTTGCTGCTAATAATGTCATTGTACATCGCTCCACAGTTCAGTGTAGTCTTCACAAAGAACAGCTCAATGAAAGGTGATGCAAAAAAGGATTCTATCTAGATTCTATCAATAAGAAGAGTTGTTTGAGGTACATCTGACAAATGCTCATCTAGACAAGCCTGAATCATTTTGGAAAATATACTGTGGACAGATGCCACAACCGTAGGTGCTTTGCTTGGCAGAAAAAGAACACCAAATTCCAGGAGAAGAACATGCTCCCTACTGTAAATTATGTTGGAGGGTTCATGATGCTGTGTGGATATGTGGCAAGCACAGGTGCTGGAAACCTTGTCAGAGTTAAAGGTCGTATGGATTCCACCAAGTATCAACAGATTCTGAAGAACAATGTTCAAAACATCAGTCAAGAGGCTGAAGTTACAGCAGGGTTGGATGTTTAAGCAGGACAATGACCCAAAGCACAGTTCCAGAACTACCAAGGAATTCATGCTCAGACACGATACAATGTTCTAGAATGGCCACCCCAATGCCCAGACTTGAACATCATCGAAAATCTACGGATTGATTTAAAAAGAGCCGTTTACACTTGGCCCCCATCAAATCTGACTGAATTGGAGAAATTTTGCAAGGAAGAATAGCCCAAAAAGCCGTTAGCAAGAATTTAGGGACTTATCCTTGACCATAAGAAGCGTCTGCAGGCTGTTATTTCAGCAAAAGGTGGCCCTACAAAAGATTGATGTCATTATTCTGTTAGGGAAACCGAAATTTTTGCACCTGTCTGTTTTTGTTATGACCTAAATTGCATTGCATCTGATGCCTAAATAACTGTTATGTCAGAACTGAAATGTTGCTCTTTCTCTAGGGTATAACATGTATCCAAATGAAATTGCTCACTTTTAAGGCCAGCAGGCTATGACTTGCAATTATGAAAGTTATCAGGGGTGGCCAAACTAGACTGTATAATGGCAACCTAAAATTCTTTGCTGTGATTTTTTTTATTTTTGATACGTATGTTGAACGTACACAATGTGACTACAGACCAGCTTTAAATAGGAAAATGAACAAACAATTTTTTTAGTGAAATGCTAATAGTCTAATCCAATTCAATGGTTTAAAGCTGAACTAACCTAACAGAAAAATTCTGAGGGTACGCCATAAAATGTAATGTTTTATTTATTAAAAATTCTGACCTTGGCTTTGGTCTTTTTCTGCACAACTATACTTTTGTGGGACTTTTTTGTCATTGTCAATTCAGTCAGTAGGAGAACTGTAAAAAAAAAAAAAGCCTATTTTCAGAGAAGGTGGAGTATTCCTCGGTGTTCTCACTTTTTAGCATCTAAATTTATCAGTAGCATTAGATATACAGTATGAAAAATATATGAATCAAATACGTTTCCAAATTAAAATGACAACTTTTGTAAAACTAAACACTTAAATGTCATCTCAATAAAGACTATTGGAGAATTTAGAGCAGAAGTGCCCAAATCTTTTCTGATGAAGGGTCAAAATCCAAAACTGATTGAAGGCCATGTGCTGAAGGTAAATATTTCAAGCTGTATTGCCAAGTTACAATGGATCATTTCATTATTTTTTAAAAAATAAATAGAAAACATTACTTAAATCATATTAACTTATACAATAAATATTTTGATTTTTATAATGAACCTATTATAATGAAAACATACAGTAAGAGGTCACACTTTACAATAAGGTTCATTAGTTAATGTCAATTAATGCATTTACTAACATGAACAAACAATGAACAACACATTTACTACTGTATTTGTTCATGTTAGTTAACGTTAGTTAATGAAAATACAGTAGTTCATTGTTAGTTCATGTTAACTCATGGTGCATTAACTAATGTTAACAAGCATGGAATTGAATGTTATTAATGGATTAGTAAGTGTTCAATTATGATTTATAAATGCTGTATATGTGTTGTTCATGATTACTTCATGTTAGTAAATGCATTAACTAATGAACCTTATTGTAAAGTGTTACCCAGTAAGAATTCCGTTTGTAACAGTGGATATTAATACCAAATACACTAGTCAACCTGCAGCAGCCTTTGCCTTGTTTTGCTCACTGAGGACTTCTGAATTGTGGTCTATGCATGGAGCAACATTATAAATGTTCACTTAAAAAAGTAAAAATGATTCATTTGCAAATTTTAATTGAAACATTTATTTCAGGTTTGATTTTAACAAATGTTACATTACTTTAAATTTGAAATATAATGTGTATTAAAGGCATTAACCCCAATCTTTGCCAAAATTTCCCATCTTTTAGATGGGATGGCAAGCCAAATCAAAGGTTACATTGGGCCAACTTTGGCCTGCGGGCACTAGTTTGGACGTCTCTGATTTACAGCAATATATTATGTTTGCATGTATAGTATGTGAGTAGTTTGCTAAACTATTGTAAAATTTAAATGGATGTGCATTTGTTCCTACAATTGCACCAATTAGCTGTTTCTTTCTGAGCTCAGCTTTTATAACTGTGCTTTTTCCTTTCATATTCTCAATGTATATAAATCAAAGGGGCCATTAAAACACCTATATATCAACTGTAATAATAAATAATCAGAACACTGATGATTATATGTAAGCGTTAGACTGAAATACACCCATTTTACAAAGATCAGATTGCTATATTTAACTAGCCTTGCGCCTGTAGTGTATTAGACACACATACATCACCTTTCAGAGCTGGAAAGCTGTGTGATCCCATTAAAAGGCAAGGTTAAATGCTTGTGAGGTAGGCTGGGATCAGGTCATCTGTTTACCTGACTTTAAATGAGCTCTCAGTACCAGAGCTCCAGACGACGTGTTCGTGGCTCCAGCATTATCCGCCGCCTTATTTATAAGTGACGACATACAGTTTACATAGCTGCTTTTAGGGGAGCTGCCACTTTAAATCTCCCATACAAAAAAAAAAACATCTGAATGCCTTTTTGTTTTATATGAAAAGGTCAAAAAGATTATGAGATTTTAGCCTGCCATTTGGTAATTCTGCTGGAAAATGTTCCCAATATTATACTAATATCTGCCTTGTTGTTTGTGAACATGAAGGGATTGCATAAGTATGAAGATGAATTTCCATGGTCTCGAGTGGACTTCTGAAGTGAAGTCTGTTCATCCAGGATGCGTGGTTAATTCTGGGTATTGACATATGAACCAATGACTAATTCCAAAAACAAACTGTAATTGAGCCTTGAAGGAGTCGAGCAGGAAGATGTAAGGTTAAGTTTAGGTTATTTGGACTGGATATCTTTCATATTGGAAACAAGAAAACCCTCAGACCTTTTCAAGACCTTGGGTCATTGCCAAAACTGTATATTTTAGGATGCCGTTTTAAAGTGTAGCTTGCTTGCTTAAAACTTAAAATCAGTGTTGAAAATAAAGTCTGTTTGTTTTGAATGTTCATTTAAGTATTCTCTGGGATTGTATGTTGTTTTTCTTTAGGCATATAGCAGGTCTGAATGCAGGGCGAGCGCGCAGTATTATGGAGTGGAAGGAAAAGAATGGCCCTTTTTTTAACAGAGACCAGCTGAAACTTGTCAAAGGCCTTGGTCCTAAGAGCTTCCAGCAGTGTGCCGGCTTCATCAGGATAAACCCTGAGACAGTACGCAGGTATATAGTTAGCTTTTTACACTTCAGTTATGATTTTGCACCAAGCTACTGTACATGTTTGTTGATGAGGCATGAATGTGATAGCCTAATCCCAATTCTATTTTTATACCCCTTCCCCTTGGCCCTTAAAACTGAGTGTAAAGGGGAAGGGTTTCAACATATACCCCTTAAGAATTAAGAATTGCGACAGCACTACAGCATCTGTACACGTCACACTACTGCTGTAGTTATTCCAGTTGTGTTATTTATTGGTATTTATCTTCAAGAAATCCCTGAAGGCATATATTACGTTATCTTAATGATCTAATGTGACATTAAGATCGTAATACTGCACATTTAACACAGTGGCCATATTCATCTATGTAAACACACCAAAAACAACATTAACATTATAGCAGACACCGTAAAAAGCCCATTCCCAGCCCCTTCACTTTTCTGACAGGGTATTCGAGTGTCATTGAGTGACAGAATGTTGTGACACTGCTGTACAGGAGTTATGATTATGGATTATAGATCGCCAAATTTAGCATTTTTTTATTTTATTTTATTCTTGTTTGTTTGTTGTAAAAAAAATTTAATAATGACAAAAAATACTAATTTGTGGATCTCCTTGCTTCCGGGTGTAACTCTCTGCCATTGTGGCTGGTGTATTCTGGTAAATTTTCTTACCCCTTGGGTTTGAGTGTGGTCCTGAAAAATCTTCATTCAAAAGGGTATTCACCCCTTTCCCTTAGCCCTAAGCTAAAGAGAATTGGGACACTACTACCCCTTGATGTGAACATGCAAAACGAGGGGTAGGGGTAAGGGGAAGGGCTAAGGGGTAGAATTGGGATTGGGCCCCCATTATAATGTGTTTCCCATATATAATTTAATTTAATTTAATTTTATTTTATTTTATTATTATTTTTTTAAATTTTATTTTATTTTATTTTATTTTATTTTATTTTATTTTATTTTATTTTATTAAATTTTATTTAATTTTATTTTATTTATTTTTCCACAAAGCCGTTTAGAAATAGTCAATGCATACAATTTGAAACTTAGTTTTTATTATTTTAATTAAAACTTTGTTGTATTATGTCAACATTCATGTCATAAGCTGTTTATAGAATGCCAGTGGATCAGCCAATAGTGACGCTGGTTTTGCATTGAAATGCTATGACAAGGATAGAGTATTATTATGATTACAGATTATGACAACTTTTGATTATCTGTCAGTAAACCACTCATTCGGTTTTTTTAGTCACTTAATCAATAAATGAAAATTTATGTCTGTCAGTATTGGTTAACGCACTGGGAAACTATTAATAAAAATAAATAAAAAACAAATGCTGTAAAATTATGATAGTGTTAAAAACTCATAGCACAAATGTTATTAAATGTTTCTGGAATTTACTGTATTATTATTTTCTTAGTATTAAATCATTTTGTCGAGGCTGATTGATGAAAATGCAAATAAAATGTGAAAACAATTCATTAGAAAAGTGTTTATTAGGTAATCATTTTATTCATCTCATTATTTTTCAATATTCTTTGTATAGTTTAAGATGATTTGTTATAAATGCTTTCTTTTAATCTCAATCTTGACTGTAGACATCCTAATGTAACATGGAGTGTGAACCTTACCTCTATCCTGCATCAACAGCAGAAAACAAAGAGCTTTTCAATACCACATTAGTACAATATTTACATTGTTCCTAATAGTTAAAAACACTTAAAGATTACCTATTATGCTGCTTTTTTAAAATAAGTCTCTGAAGTACCTAGAGTATTTATGTAAAGTTTCAGCTCAAAATACCACACAAATAATGTTTAATAATTCTGTGAAACAGATTTTTTTAGGCTTTGATACAATTTAGGGACTGTCGATTTAAATGAGATGACAGCACATTCTAAAAACACTGAAAATGTGAAAAGAAGTGTCTTCGAAGAATGCTACACTGTTCATTTGTACATCCACTATCATTGTGTTTTACGTCATATGTTGTATATGTCAGTCAAGCGTAATATGTAGTTTACCACTTCTGAAAGCCAGTCATTGGAGAATATAATTAAATTTTTTTTTTACTTTAGTTACAGAAACACATCGATCTGCTTCAAGAATTGTGTTAGCTCCCTGACCATACTCTAATGAAGATTACTTTTTTTAGGAGCTTCAAAATGAAGTCCACCATTCAACAGCATCTATGAACCAGTATAGCATTTCAAAGCACTCTTACTGTTCATCTTACTGAATAAAGTCTCACTGAGGATGGCATGAGGATGAGTCAATTATGGATATTTTTTATTTTTATGTGAATTATTCCTATAAGTATTTTGGAAAAAATAAAAAGTTTTATGACTCTTTGAAACAGACTCTTTTAGGCTTTGATACAAATTGTGCCATATACAATTGATGACTGTCGATTTAAATTTAAATGAGGTTGTGCTCTTTTTAAAGAGCCCTTATACATTAAAAGGGTCATATTTTGGTTTTAATGGTCTCCAACAACAGGCTGATATGCATGCAAGATATTTTTTACCTCATAATCAAAAACTTGATTTTTATCCAAATACACATGCTGTGCCCCATATGGTCTAAAACCTGACAGGTGGGCAAATGTAAGCTTGTTTTAAATAAAACAAATATAAATATGGATATAATAAATAATACTACTAATAATGATAACATTATACAAAAGCAAATTGTTATGAATGAACTGAAAAGGCCTCCCGACATGAAGAAAGCATGAAGGTAGTGGTTTTTAAATTCATATAGTCTAGAAAATAATATGTTTTGTAATATTTTAATCCTTTATATTTATATCCTATATATATCCTTATTGTATTCTTTATACAGTTGAAGTCAGAATTATTAGCCCCCCGGAATTATTAGAACCCCTGTTTATTTTCCCCCCAATTTCTATTCAACAGAGAGATTTTTTCAACACATTTCTAAGCATAATAGTTTTAATAACTCATTTCTAATAACTGATTTATTTTATCTTTGCCATGATGACAGTAAATAAATATTTTACTAGATATTTTTCATGACACTTCTATACAGCTTAAAGTGACATTTAGAGGCTTAACGAGGTTAATTAGGTTAACTAGGCAGGTTAGGGTAATTAGGCAAGTTATTGTATAATGGTGGTTTGTTCTGTAGATAGTCGGAAAAAAAATAGCTAAAAGGGGCTAATAATTTTGTCCTTAAAATAGTGTTTAAAAAATTAAGAACTGCTTTTTTTCTAGCCAAAATAAAACAAATAAGACTTTCTCCAAAAGGAAAAATATTATCAGACATACTGTGAAAAATTCCTTGCTCTGTTAAACATCATTTGGGAAATATTTAAAAAAGAAGAAAAAAATCAAAGGGGGGCTAATAATTCTGACTTCAACTGTATATCCTTAATATTTCTTAATAATTATTTTTCATTTGTAAAGATATTTGCGTATTGCTTTACATTTTGTCTGTATTAAGCAGTGTGTAAGCGAGGCGCATAACTGAAGTGCTCTGCGCTCGACTTTAGACCGGCTTTGTTTTGGTCTATTGAAAAATCTATTATAGTTTCTCAAAATAGCAATGCGCCAGCAGTGCGCCTCAGAACGCCTTTCTTTTTAGATCTTTTTAGGCCCTAAAAATCTATTTTACAAGAGCGTCCTAGCCAAGATTAAAGTCACATGGCTCTAACAGACAACAAACAAAAAACTCTTTTAAAAGCATTTAGTGAAATCAGTTCTTTAAACTGCAACTTTGTTTGTAGATTATTCCATGCAAAAGGAGCTGCGTATTTAAAAGCCTTTTTCCCCATCTCAGTCCACACTTTAGGAACAGACAGTAAATAAATATCCTGCGACCTAAGGCCATAGCTTAGGACAGGTTTTTTACAAATGTAATTCTGGAGATAGAAGTAAACCCAATATAGCTTTGTAAACAAAGACATGCCAATGCTTGAGCCTACAAATGGACAAAGCAGAACAATCTACCCTAGAATACAACACACAATGATGAGTAAGGGATTTAAAATTAGTTATAAATCTTTGTGCACCATGGTAAACAGTATCGAATGCATGCAGACTCTGAGACGAAGCATGCATATAGATAACATCCCTGTTGTCTAAAATAGACATAAATGTTGCATCAGCCAGCTTCTTTTTAGCAGTTTTTAATTCTAAAACAGAAGGCTAAGATCACTTTGAATTTTTTTCACCAATTGCTGAATGAGAGAACTAAAAGAAAGTGTATCAACAATTAAAATATTAAGATATTTATACTGAGACTACAATTCTATCTCTTCACCATGAGTAGAAGTAATAGAACCTAGCTTTTGCTTACTCATTTTGAATTTAAAAAATAGAATTAGCTTTGTTTTATCAGCATTAAAAAACAGGTTTTAACTCAGATAAATTATGTTGAAGTACAATTAAAGCAATCTGTATTTGATATGAGTTAATTGTCACTACTGGGCTGGGATTTTTCCATTCGTGTGATTATAAAAATATCAAATTAATTACTTTGTACTATTAGAGGCTGGCTATTTCTACACACTTTTGCCACACAATTGTATTTAAACCCCTTATGAAAGTGATTTTTGCATAACAGGTCCCCTTAATATTAAGCATGACCCCGTTTTCCATCTCAGCATTTTTCAATACAGCATAAACACAATTAATGAAAGTGAATCCTCTTATTTTCTTCATGTAGCGATTATTAAAACACCTAGTATAAATTGTGATTGACATTGAACTCCTAATATTTTTGTGCTTCATGCAGTATCGGCTCTGGAGGGAAAGAAGACCCGGAGGTACCTCAGAAGCAAACAGCTGAGAAGAGAAAAGTCAAGGGCTCTGCTAGCATCTCGAACGACTTTAACCCACTGGACCAAACCTGCATCCACCCCGAGTCCTACAGCATCGCCCTGAGGTGAGAACAGAGCATGCCACTGAACTATCACATTACTGCAGAGCTGCAGATCATCACTGGATCTGCTTAACAACTGACCTATGTGCTAGTGTGTGTTTACCTCAAGTGGGAGCATCTGGCCCTGCGTGTCTCGGTGTGTCGAACTGAAAAGCACATTCAGCGTGTGCTCAGCTCAGACTTTCTCTGGCAGAGACTGACACTCTTCCCACAGCTGTGCTCCTCAAGTCTGTTTAGACTACTCCAATCTGACACTTGTGCCTGTTGCTTCCAGAAGATGTGCGCTCGGATGCCCTGCGGTTTGGATGTGCTTGTTTGCATGACAGCTGCAAGTTAAATCAAAATCAGCGTGTGCATGTGAAAGAGGGTTTTTAAAATTGAATATGAACCATGGGCACGGCATCCCAACGCTTTGGAATCTGGAGGATTTATTGGTGAATGGCAACGATAATTTAGAAACAAGACATTCATTCACTGCCTATTACTCACTTTTCTTCATTTCCTCTGTAGCTGATGTTATACTTTGGCGATTTAC
Organism: Danio rerio; assembly: GCF_052040795.2. Classification (NCBI taxonomy): domain Eukaryota; kingdom Metazoa; phylum Chordata; class Actinopteri; order Cypriniformes; family Danionidae; genus Danio; species Danio rerio. The sequence continues at coordinate 10,151,999 of NC_141033.1, forward strand.
TGTAAAACAGTGTGTGTACGCACACATCTAAGACCACATAGTTTTTTTTTCCCTTCACTTAAAGGAATAGTTCACTCATAAATGAAAATTATCCCATAATTTGCTCACCCTCAAGCCATCATCTCTGTGTATGACTTTATTCTGTTAGACAAACACAGTCTGAGTAGTTTTACATTACATCTCTGGTTCTTCCATACTATATAATGGTGTTGGATTGTGGCTTTTATTTTGAAGCTTTTAAAACGTCATTAATCCGTCTTTAAACTAACCCATATGCCGCCAGGGGGTTAACACATCTTCTAAAGCCGATCAATATGTTTTCGTAACAGCAAAATTGTATTATATACAGCAGGGGTGCTCAACCCTGTTCCTGGAGATCTACTGTACCTTCCTGCAGATTTCAGTTGCAACACATATCAAACACACCTGCCTGTAATTATCAAATGCTATTCAGGTGCTCTTTAATTGGTTCAGGTGTGTTTGATCAGGGTTGGAGCTGAACTTTTCAGGAAGGTAAGGCTATGTCCGAAACCGCCTACTACTCAGGAGGTACTGCATTTGAATTTAAACGTACTATTTGGCCGTTAGAAAAGTACGTTCTATACAGTATGAATGTGAAAAGTATGAATGGAATTCGGACGTACTACATCCGCCATTTTGTCATGGTCACATGATCTACCTGCGTCATTTGCGTCGCTTCACTTCCATTCATGAATTCTCTCTGCGGGGCATTATGGGATAGCGCAGCGTGCATGGGATGCGCACTCCAGAATCTCGCCGGAAGTAGTAAGTCATCCGGGTACTTCTCGCATACTGATTTTCGAATTCTATGAATTCGGACATACTACTCGGCTCACATACTGATTTTAGCGTACCATATAGTATGAAAGTATGCGGTTTCGGACGCAGCCTAGATCTTCAGGAACAGGGTTGAGCAGCCCTGCACTAATCATACACTATACACTATATACACAGACTTCTATATACACTAATCACAGACTTCTGAATGCACGTAATGCACAACTGATGTATATGAGATAAGACACATAATGTAGGAGGAGTATACACATGTATACTCATGGTTGTCGCGATATCATTAATTAATCTTACGATTCTATACCAGCGGAAATATCACAATACCAAGTGGTATTGCGATACTTTAAATCATAACTCAAATTATAAAGAAAATCGTCAGAAATACTGTATTTTACATGTTATTATAGGTCTTGAATGTATTTCATAATTTCCTTATTATTAAAAAAAGTATTATTTGCACATCACTTCACCTAAAATGAATTCATTCTTTTAATTTTGTAGATTCCAGATCAACAAAAAATACATTAAAATAAAGATACAAATTATAGCAAATAAAAATTGTTCTAAAAATGGCATTTTAGGCTATATGAAGTGGTCAAAAATTGTTTCCTTGTTTTCTGATGCTATTTTAGTTTTTTTCATCTATGACTATTTTTTTTCAGTCTTATCAGGTTAAAATACAAAATAGCTCAAAATTTCCCTCTGTGAGTTGTTCTTTTTAAGATTGTTGTGGTTGTTGTAGCTACTAAATCATATTGACAGAAACAAATATGAATCGATTCAGATGTGCGTCTGAAACATCAGAAAACTCACAACCTTAAAGGGCTCCACAGACTATTAAAATAAAACAGTCTATTGTTGCACAAACGTGTGAGCATTTTAGTGACTTTTCCACATGCAACATTATGTATTATAAATAGACCGTTAATGACGATACTACCATTTACAACCTACAGTGGAGCTGCCAGTATTTTGAAGCCATAGTATCATGATACTACCATAGTACCGGTAAACCGTGCAACCCTAGTATACTCATTGTAAGAGTAAAATACTTCATAAAGTTATTGTCAAATAGTTTTTTTTATTGTTGTTGTTGTCTGTTGTAAACAAACTGTGTGGCAAGTGGTTCCCACAACACGCATCTATTCCTGGAGCTTCCGCTATTATTGCTTCTTACATCATATGTCATATACTGTATGTCGGTCATGTATAATGGAGACCCCCTAGTTTTTGAATCCAACGCAAAATCAATAAAATGTCGAAAATTGTAAAATGTCGATCCTGCTAAATTTTTTATGTAATCGCAAAATAACCGCAAAATGTAAAACATGTAAATAATCTCATAAAACATTAGATTCTAAACCAAATAATCAAATTCTATTTATTTCAGTTTGCAATTAATTGTTTTACATGACTTATAGACGCTGCATATAAAGCAGCACACGTGATGTATTTGAGTGTCTCGAAGAAAAAAACAATTACGTCTCACCTGCACCCTCACAATCGTTACATGGAATAGAATGAGGGACAGAAGGAGTTTTCAGCTTGTGCAGTAAACAGACGCGGATGATTTACACGTGAAGTCATATCAAAGATGAGATATACAGGTAGACGTCCTGTGACACAAATTGGACGTTTTATGCATTTGACACGCTTCAGACTGCAAAAGAAAGATGGACCAAACATCTAACATACAGAGCAATGGAACATACAGATGGAGATGGTTCACAAATGACGGCCGCTGCACGTGACACAAATTAAAGGACATTATTTGTGCTTTACACGTATGGCTGGTATTATGATGCGTGTAAAATCTATAAATTATTTTGTTTAATTTCTTTCTTTTTTTTTTTTTTCTTAAATTATTTTTAAACATTTTTTACATTTATAAACATTTTTAATCACAAAATTTTCTCCAAATTTCTGGCAATTACCATCACAAAATCAGTCATTTTTATAGAAAAAAAAATCGTGAAAAACTAGGGTGTCTGATAATGTGTATTCGGAACCTGCTGAAAGTCAGTCATCGGAGAATATCATTAAAAATCATTAAAAATATTTTATATTCTAGCTACAAAAATGAATCGATCCACTTCATGGGAACCCCCTGGCAGAGAATTACGATGCACAGATAAAGATGTATTTATGCCCTTTTAGCATGGAATAAAATCGATGTCATAAATATTTTGTGCGTAAATAAAATGAACGCATCTGTTATTATAAAAACGTAAAGGAAAACGGAGCATACTCGTAATTTTATGAGGGTACAATTCCAAAATCTGCGATTAGACAAATATGACATTTGTCTGTTTGATTACGATTTATACATTTACAATAGGTGTACTTTACTAACACAAAAATACAGTTTCACAACGGACACGAACACCTGATTACGAGTACGAATCAAAAAGCGACACTCCACATTCCAAATTACGTTACCGCTGTCACAGGCATTAATAAACAAGCGAGAGCCATCGATTTCAATGGTGCGCTTGCTGGGCGCTCGAGCTCCCACACACCATCTCAGGTAAGATTTTTGTTATTCCCTCTTTAAGAAATGTACTTCATGAGCTGTAATAAAGGTTGAAACTTAATGAGGTCCGTTTTTGCTGCGTTTCTTAGACATTTTACAGAATCTAAATTAAGAACGGGCTGAGGATAGTGAGCATAATGTAAGCAAACGTTACAGACAGCAATCGCAGAATTTCTCAGTGAATCACTTAATGGTGTTTAACTATAACATGATATTAACTGCATTTCATGTGAAGTACACCCATTGTAAATGTATTATTCGCATATAAACAGACAAAAAAAATGTTATGTCTGTTCTAATCTGCAGATTTTGGAATTGTACCCACTTAAAATTATGAGTACGTTTTGTTTTCCTTTACCTTTTCATAATTACAGATGTATGAATTTTATTTAAGCGTGAAATATTTATGACAGCGATTTTATTCCATATTTTAGAAGCTTCAAAATAAAGGCCACCATCCGAGCATTTTACAGCATTGATGACCCAGTATAACATTTCAGACTACTCTGACTGTTCATTTTACAGAAAAAAAAGTCTCACTGAGGATGGCTTGAGTGTGAGTACATCATGGAGGATGTTTTTATTTTTATTTTTGAGTGAACTATTCCTATAAGTATTTTGTTTTTAATTGTTATATATACAAGTAGCATAGAAAGTCATGGCTATATGTGTTTGGTCACTAATTATGTAAAAGCAAATTAACAATATAGCCAAGTAGAATCTAGTTAAACAATCATTAACTGTTTACTGACAAAATCAAAGAAGAATTAAATTAAATTAAACTTGAACTGATATGTGCATGTGACCCATAAATCTTACAGGTTTTTGTTGCATATTAAATGCATATACATAAATGCATATACATAAATGCATATACATAAATGCATATAAATACAAATACAAACACTTTTCCCCCCTCAACAAATACAAATACCGGCTGCTCCGCACATCCCTAATATATATATATATATATATATTTTTTTTTATATATAAATATATATTTTCCAATTGATGTTTAACAGAGCAAGGACATTTTCACAGTATGTCTGATAATATTATTTTGTCTGATAATATTTGTTTTATTTCGGCTAGAATAAAAGCAGTTATAAATTTTTTAAACACAATTTTAGGGACAAAATTATTAGCCCCTTTAAGCTACTTTTTTTCTTGATAATCTACAGAACAAACCATCATTATACAATAACTTGCATAATTACCCTAACCTGACTAGTTAACCTTTAATTGTCACTTTAAGCTGTATTGAAGTTTCTTAAAAAAACCTAGTAAAATATTATTTACTGTCATCATGGCAAAGATAAAATAAATCCATTATTAGAAATGAGTTATTAAAACTATTATGTTTAGAAATGTGCTGAAAAAAAATCTGCTCTCCGTTAAACAGAAATTGGGGAAAAAAATAAACAAGCGGTCTGATCATTTAGGGGGGCTAATAATTCTGACTTCAACTGTATTCACACACATATATATATATATATATATATATATATATATATATATATATATATATATATATATGAATACAATGATGTGATTCAGAAGGGAATTATTAATATAAAATCTTATATTATTTTATATGAAGACTAATACTATTTGCATTATATAATGTGAATATATTTATTTTTCACTTATTACTTTTTGATATTTTATGCTATAATATTGCACACAATTATTCTACATAGTTTAGTTTTTATTACTCATTTATTACTAATGTCACGGCAGAACGTCGCCTGACACTTTCATCATAATTCTTTTCATAATTGTAGTATTAAACATCAAATAGTCATTAAACATGCTTGTGTTATTGATTCATAGCATTAAAATAAAATAGCCACTTTCACTGGTGGTCTTTGACACGTGGAGCCCACTGTGTGTGCACATGTGTGAGTGAATGCACGTCTGTCCACTCGCTCTCTGCCTGATCTTTCGTCAGAGGCGCCTTTTGGGGTCAGAGGTCTAATAAAGCCACTTAGGGGCATGGAGTGGGGGAATAATCACCCTGTCATATCCTCCCTTCTCTCCTCTCCTTCTGTTTGTTTTCATTTCTCTCCGTTAGGCTTCATTTACGACTAAACCAGGCAGAAAAGCCTCCCTTGCAGTCCCTTGTATTATCACCATTCTCTATCGTTACCAAATGCTGCGCTAATGGACATTGCTGCACTCCAATTGTCATCATGAGCGCTGGCGTATTTTTCTTGGAGGAACAGGATTTGATTAAACATGGCCACCAGCAGTGCTGAGTTGGTAATGTAGCGCCCAGCTAATGTAGCGGACTTTAAACAAGGGTTTCTTGGGGGCTCTGGAGGAATTTGGGGTATTGCTAATAAAATGCATCAAATATGTTGCAAGGCCTGGAATCATAAGGCTAATGATGCGAGCAGAACCGTCTGAGCGATGGCTTTATAATGATGATGACAAGCTTGACATATTCCCAACAATCTGTAACCCATTTCTGCACAGGGTTCATCACTCTTGTCCTCTGTTTCACCAGCTTATCCTCTTTCCTTTTGCAAATTGTTGGACAGACTTTTTTCCTCTTCCTCTCTCGTTCTCGTCCACAGCTCTGTTTAGATGTAAATGCGTGCAGCAGTTAATGAGAATAGAAATGAAATGTGCTCCTCTCTGCATCAGCGGCTGGTTTGTCTGGGCAGGAGGTGGCTTAAATCACTCACACATTGTGCATGTGAAAACACGCAGCTTGTCTTCCTCCATTTGGTGAGTGATTTTGTTGCACGTCGGGCGCTTTGCGAAGCGTGGGCCAGCGGACGGTAATGGCGGATCATCTTGCTCTAATGTGATGAACTTGATACCCTTAGCCTCACCACTTCCCACTCATACACACACAAATACACATACACAATGTGCTGCGTTGACCCCCTGATGGACCAGCTAGTATTTAAGTATTAGCTTTGATGTTTTTTGTTTATTTGGAAACCTGTTCTTTGGATGGTGAAATGAAAAAAACAAGCTGTGATATTTTCTGGTTGACTAATAATCAATAGTTTGGTTGTTGTCGTTGTTTTATTAGTTTGCAAGAGCATGAGGAGGGTGGTTATTTAAAAATTTGGTAACACTTTTTTATTTAGTCATTTAGATTAGACTACACTTTACTTGAAGGGGGTGATCATAAGACTGTCATGAAACCTTTAAATCATGACGAAATGAAGATTTTATGGCAACTATCATTAAAGTTGCTGTAGGCGATCTGCCTGAATGCTATAGGTTAGCATAATATTTCTTTGAAACACAATCCCTCCCCTGCTGTCCAAAGCCACGCCTCCTGAAATCACGAACACACACATTAAAGATAACAATAGACAACTCACTAGATCATGTCTCACCCGTTGAAAAACTTTATAGTACTACAATTCTGTATGGAAACTGTAATATACCTAGTACGTTTTCTGTTGTGTAGCAAGCAAAACTTGTCATAATGTGCAATATTTCATGCATGCAAGGATCGCTGGTCTCACTCTTACGCACTTTGTCCTAAAGCGACTGGTGCTTGACTGTTGCCTGCAGGAATTACACTTATTACTAAGCCATACTTGCATGCTGTTTCAGAGCGAATATTCAGAGTAGCATGGTGAACAATATAGGGAGTGCGTCATAGCAAATATGACATTAGCTCCTTTCACACAGTGATACCGGTAAATATGCGGAAAATTACCGGAATCACTTTACCAGTAAATAGGAAAAAAAATAAATAAATGCTGTTCACACAGGCAAGAACGTTACAGAATTTTTTCGGAAAAGACCATTCACACGTCTATTCCAAAATACCGATAAATTCTGACAGAATTAAGCAGAAATTAGCTTTAAACAGCTGCACCTGTATTTGTAAACATAGAAGGGGTCTAGCCGCCTTTCCACTGCACACGACATTTGGATATGACTGTCGTAATACGCCCCCTTGTGGCAGCCGCACAGTATTTTCAGTGTTGTCGTGCACCACGGGGGAGAAGCTGATTTCACGGTGTCCAAAATAGATGGCAAAAGCAAAAGCCTTCATTCTCTGTGCGTTTACATGAATAAATAAATGAATACCGCTAAAATACTGGAGGGAATGTAAAGACAACATTAAAAATAAATATTTTTATTACTTTTTTACTTACATTTATGAACAGAAAAGTTTTTTTTTAATATAGACTTTTTATAATAAAAAAAAATAACCGAATAAACTCCTATTTCTCATCTGCTCGGACAACACTGGAATACATCATATCCGGTCGGCAGGTCGCATACGGTCTAGTCGCAAGAGTTCAAATATTTCAACGGATCCGCAGCTCAATTCGGATCTGAATTTTCCGCATACGGATATGATCGGAACTCAACGCAGCTCCCGGACTGCTTTCCATTGGAAATTAATGACTTCCAGTCTGTCGCTTGTCGTTTGTCGTGTGCGGTGGAAAGGAGGCTTCAGGCTTTTGTTGATGGTTGATGGTACATAATATGTGTGTGTGTGGCGCTCACCGGCTGCTTCACATGCACACGCGTCAAGCAACTGAGCTTGAAGGTAAACAAACAGCGGTTTATCATAAGCATTTTAACGATAATTCTTTCCACAGTTGGCATTAAGAAGGAACATAGAAACATTATCCGGCTAACATCTAGCAGCTAAATGTGTCCGGAAAAAAAATATTTAAAAGCTTTATTTTCATAAACAGCACAAATGTGAATGAGTGGATGTCTCTTGTCAATGTGTTCTAATCGTGAACGCGATCTTTCTGGCAATTTTCCTTCTGTGTTCACACAGAGCAGCATTCCGGCAAATTACTGGTAATGTTACAATTTCTCTTTCTGGAAAATTGCTGGAATAATTTACCGTTTTTTTCCAAAAAGGGCTAGTTTACACATGATCCCTTTCCAGAGAACTAAAAAAGGTCTGTATGTGTGATATCTAAACTTGACAAAACATGTATTATAACCTGTCAATGTCTTTATCAAACAAACTTAAAATTAGACACCATAACCTGTCAAAAACATGATTGTCAGGAGTCTGTTATAATTGTGTCGTGAATATTTTTCAGATTACTTTTTTCAGTGAAACAAACTAAATTTGTCATTAAAAGTGAAAATTCTCTGTCACATAATTCTATAACAATGTTGTTAATGTTTTTCTACACCTCAACTATATAAATTGCTATTAAAATGTTATTAAATGTTAACACACTGTAAGTAATTTTATTATAGTGAAGTTATTAATATATTTTTTTCATAAATATTTAGTGTCCTCCAAAAGAAGGTCAGATAATAGACTATATAAAATGGTTTAAAACATATTAAATATCTTGGTAATGTCGAAGTGCCATGATAAAGACAGGTTGTGGTGTATTTATGTCAAGCTGTCATAACAAAAGCATCTCAAACAATGTCTTCTTTGCATTTAAAATGACAACTGAGTCATAAGCATGCTTAAAATATCTTTCAGATTTATAATGTGTCATATTATGATGATAAAGGTCTTATGAACATCCTTCAAGTAAAGTGTTACCATAGTGACAGAACATCATGATGTCATAAAGACAGCTTCATGATGTCATAAAGAGTGTGGAAACATGAGTCCTTGTCACGTATGCACAGCTGATGGAAATCAGCCAGACATGTACCCAGACAGAAATTATGTTTATGTATGATAGTTAAATGTTATTAATAATATTCATATACCTATTAATAGCTGCTATTTTAATTGTTAATTTTTATTAATATTGCAATAAAAATTCATAATTTAATTTCACACTATTTTATTTTGCTCTCATAAATAAATAGCCTGAGATAACATAATGCTACATCTCCTTTCCAGGAGAATCATCAGTCTTAGCGATCGATGATTGGCTTATATAGTATAATGTGTGGCTTTATTCGCCATATTGACAGTTATTCTTTTTCCCATTCAAAACTATACGAGTGACATATCTTGTGTATTCTATAATATTTTACTGCATCCTGAATAGCTGAATTAGGCCCAAGCTGAACTTTTTTTTAATAGCCCTATGCATATGCCTTCCCCTTGGCACTTGAAACAAAGTGTGAAGGGTGATAAAAAATATTCTCCTAAGAAATGAGACACCACTGCTAAGCCCACATATGTCGTCACTAGCTCATCGGTCATATGAGATGTTGTCTGCAGTAGTCATTACAGAAGGCCCAAGCTCAGTAACGTTTAACAGATTACTTACTCTGAAAGTTGTTTTTTGCTGTATTTAAACTTAAACAATGTTGTTTGTTTTCAGCTTGAAATCATACATGCTCTCTATTTCCTCGGGCGTCCCTGTGTCATTTACAACATATGACTGGTGGTTCATATTGCAAAAAAACACAAAACTGTACAATGTATTTACACTACTCAAATTCATGGATGTAGCCAAAAGAAAAAAAACATTCATGTTATACCAGACATGTTGTTAAAGAGCAAATTCACTGCTAGACTTGCCTGACAAGCTTTTGGCAAGTCATTGGTTATCAGAATTGATAATAAGTAGATCTACTGTATTGCGTAAGCAGTAACTATAAGGAACTATTGTTTGCAAATTTACCTTCCTTTTTTATTTATTGAAGCACTGTAATGCATGAACGCCATTATGAATATAATGAAACAGATGCGTGTTTGTAGTAAAAATTCTTATTTTACATTTGTGGGTCTCCTTGCTCACTCGGGCAGCTATGTTGCTGCAGAAGCTGGTTTGTTCTGAAAATTTTGCACACCCCTTCATTTGTAATGTGGTCCTGATTATTTTATTTTTTAAGGGCTACATGGTATTTTCCCCTACCCCTACGTCTCAAGCTAAAAGAGAATCGGGACAGCTATACCCTTCTCAGTAAACCTATGAAACGGTGGAATAGAAGAAAGGAGTAGAACTGAAATAGGGCCTTATGTTTACATCACAGCAACTCATTGCGAACTGCATTATTTCAATCATGTTATACTGTGACTGTTCTACATCAAAAATCATTTCTGTTTAAAATATTTAATTGTCTGCAATATAGACAAATTATTTTAATCCTACTGTCAGCCTTCAGAATCATGAATAAAGAAACCCATCCTATTATAGCTTTTTGTGACAACTAAGAAATAATGATTTTAAATTAAAGTAGGTGCTATAAAATGAATCATGACTTTTATCATTCATGCTTGAATTAAAGCACATATTATTGTCTTCAACCAACCAACCAACCAACCAGCCAGCTAGCCAGCCAACCTACCAAACTACCAACCCACCGATCTACCAGCCAGACAGCCAGCCAATCAACCAACCAGCCAGCCAGCCAACCTACCAAACTACTAACCGACCGACCGACCAGCCAGCCAGCCAGCCAGTCAATCAACCAATCTCCTAGCCAACCAGCCAGCCAGCCAACCAACCAACCAACCAGCCAGCCAGCCAATCAACCAACCAACCAACCAACCAACCAGCCAATCAACCAACCAACCAACAAACCAGCCAACCAACCAACAAACCAGCCAACCAACCAACCAACCAGCCAGCCAGCCAGCCAGCCAGCCAGCCAGCCAGCCAGCCAGCCAGCCAGCCAGCCAGCCAGCCAGCCAGCCAGCCAGCCAGCCAGCCAGCCAGCCAGCCAGCCAACAAATTAGCCAGCCAACCAACAAACCAACCAGCCAGCCAGCCAGCCAGCCAGCCAACTAACCAGCCAGCCAGCCAGCCAACCAGCCAGACAGCCAGCCAACCAGCCAGACAGCCAGCCAACCAACCAACCAACCAACTCACCGACCAACCAGCTAACTAGCCAACCAACCAGACAGCCAATCATCCAACTCACAATGAGCATTGCCAAATTGAGTCTGAAAAACTGAACACCTCTCCATCATCTTCAGTTCCCTATTAGTACCTCATTTTTCTCAATTACAGAATCATCGGAGGCTTGCTATCGAATATCTTGCATTCACTGATGATAACGAATTAACTTCAGGGTTACTGCTTAAGGGGACCACACACTAAAAACAGCCTCATTGTGTCTGGATAACCTCTATCTTCAGGCCCACCCAGTAGCTTACGGTTCCATAATGCTCTTCGGCAGAGCTGCTTCTCATTACGACCAGAGGATAAAGTCCACTCTGCTCTCCTGGATCCAAAAGAGCAGCAGCCCTGGTACCCCCTAAACACTAACACACCAGAGGGAAACATAAGCCCAGCTGAGACCCCCTCTAGAAACATGAGCCATTGGGCCGATCGCCCGCCACACTGTAGCTCTTCATAAATCACTCCTCTCTCTCTCCATTCTGTCCCGGTGCCAATTCTGACGCTCCAGAGGGACAGCTGGAGGGGAAACACGGCGTCCCTGACCAACATCATGAAAATCTGTGAAGAATTGCTGCAGCAGGATGGGTACTTGCTCTTGGCTGTTTGGGTGGTTGAGTAATTTGTTGAAACTGGTGAAGTACTGGGCACAGGTATATGTGCGAATGTCATTTTTACAAGCAGGTGTTGTCAGAACACTAGGCTTGGGTCTGAATTCTCAATTAATTTTCCACTGGCAATTTGGTTCTGGTTTTATGCATGTTTTTTTAACGTTCGGCATGTGGTGAGCAAAAGTGGGAATAGTGTTTTTCGGACGATTTGTTAGGGCTAGTTTGTTTTTTAGTTTTAGTTACAGTTTAATAAACAGTGCTTTGTTAATTTGTCTATGTTTGAATTGTTAATTTGGTAACACTTTACAATAAGATTGTATTCACTTAAACATGAACAAATATGAAATGATCAAGCTAAACATTTATATATTTGTAATTTAACCTAGTTTAGTAAAAAGGATTGTTTGTTGTTAGTTTGTTAACTGATTAAATCTGTTATTTAGTGTTAATATGGATTTTAAACAGTGTACAGTGTAGTGTTTTTATCTTAAATATTAAACTGTTGGTTCACACTTTTTTTAGTATTTAGAAAATATTTAGACATTTTTTATAGAATTATTATTATTTATTTGCATTAAATCATTCAGAAAACAGAGAATGTCCAAATATTTTCTAAATAATAAATTGTGAATGATGAAAAGTATTGTATTTATTTTAATAAAGTTTTACACACATTTGTTTATTCATTTTTAAAATAAAAAAATAAATGTTTCATATTATTATTATTATTATTATTATTATTATTATTATTACATGATCTTACCAGTAATGTTAGAATTTGGAATTTTTTGCTGTTAAACATTTTACAATTTTTTTTTAGCATTAATTTTTAAATGAATGCAGCCTTGGAGAATGTAAGAGACTTCATAAAATACACCATCTCCAAACTTGTGTCTATGTGGGTTCTCTGAAATTTAGGTGCAGTTGAGTTTGTTTTAGTGCATGTAGGTTGTAATGACAGGTATGCCTGATGTCAACAGTACTCCGACATCTTTCACCCACAAAAAATGGGCAATTTTGAAAATGCAGAAGACTCTGTTTTCTTTTGGAAACCCTGGTGTTTGGTTTCAGTATAGATTGAAATGCATACTTTTGAAAATGAAGAAGCAGCAATCCACAGTCACTCTTTTGCTGCTTTTATTGACTATTGTATATCGTTCCCTGATTTGCCAAGCCCCTCTTATTTGACCATTATACAACCAGTAGCCTGCAAGTACTGATGCTGGCGAAATACAGTATGCGCATGCCCAGTGAGCATGAATGAACATGTATCATGCATTTTAGCCTGTATAGTGTGAACTGAGATTGCTCTATATATATATATATAGCTTTATATATATATTGCTCTATATATATATATATATATATATATATATATATATATATATATATATATATATATATATATATATATATATATATATATATATATATATATATATATATGGCAGCAGGTTTGACTAGCGCTTTTGCTGCTCTGGAGGCTGCAGAACTTTATGTCCCTTGAATGACTCTGTTCTGTCGTTTTTTTATCAGAACTTTTTCTTGAGAGACAAGCTGGAATTCATCCACAGTGTGTGCTTGCATGTCTGTTACTCTTTGCATTTTCATCACCTCATAACTCAAAGGGCGAATGGAGTCTACAATTATTTTCTGTTGCACTAGATCTAGTTCTGCTCCAGAACCGTTAGATGTTTCGAAGTGAGCATTAAGAGCTGCTCTTGACATTAGACTTCTGTGTGTTCACAGGTCGAAACTGAAAGTCTGTCACCAGCAGTCTCTAGGCCCTGGAATTGTTTTTATACTTTGGTTCATACAGTAACTCATTCCATACCCTTTGTGTTGTTTTCTAACCTACTTTTTGTGAAAATTGTGTTGTGATTTTCAAGCGGTTAAACTTTAGATTTTTTCTTGTGGATGAAAATAAGATTACAGTATAATATATTTTTGACTCAAAAAACATCAAGAAACTACCCACCTTGCAACTGCATTTTGTAGAAATTCCCTAACAACTACTTGTAGCATCCTAGTAACCACAAAGCAACACCATAGCAACCACCCACACCATCCTATTTTTTCGGTCTCAAATGCTTATGTGATCTATACAAACCTTATTTTTATGATGAGATATAAAGTATAAATATTAAATGTCTGTGTATAAAATGGAATCTAAGCATGTTTGTAAAGTGAATCAGAGCATACGGTACACACACCGGCCACTTTATTAAGTACACCTGTCCAAATGCTTGTTGATAAAATTTCCAATCAGCCAATCACATGGCAGCAACTCAATGCATTTAGACATGTAGACTTGGTCAAGACGATCTGCTGCAGTTCAAGCTGAGCATCAGAATGAGTAAGAAAGGTGATTTAAGTGACTTTGAACGTGGCATGGTTGTTGGTGCCAGATGGGCTGGTCTGAGTACACACACTGGTCTCGCACAACCATCTCTAGGGTTTACAGAGAATGGTTCGAAAAGAAGAAAATATCAAATGACCAGCCCTTCTGTGGATGCAAATGCTTTGTTGATTCCAGAGGTCAGAGGAGAATGACCAGACTGGTTCGAGCTGATAGAAAGGCAACAGTAACTCAAATAATCACTCGTTACAACCGAGGTATGCAGAAGAGCATCTCTGAACACGTTCAACCTTGAGGCAGATGGGCTACAGCAACAGAAGACCACACCGAGTGCTACTCCTTTCAGCTAAGATCAGGAAACTGAGGCTACAATTAGCACAGGCTCAAAAAAATTGAGATTAGGCTCAACAATAGAAGATTAGAAAAACGTTGTCTGGTCTGATGAGTCTCAATTTCTGCTGTGATATTCAGATAGTAGGGTAAGAATTTGGTGTCAACAACATAAAAGCATGGATCCATCCTGCCGTGTATCAACAGTTCAGGCTAGTGGTGGTAGTGTAATGGTGTGTGGGATATTTTCTTGGCACACTTTGGGCCCATTATTACCAATATTTCCAGTACCTTGTTCAATATTACCTTGCAGTACCTTGCACGAAATATTAAGGCAGTTCTGAAAGAAAAAAGTGGTAAACCTGGTACTGGTAAGCTGTACCTAATAAAGTGGCTGGCGAGTGTATGTTAGCATTGTATTGTAAACTTCTATAAATTTTTAGTGTGAAAGTTACTGATGAATCATGTTTTTGAAACAAAAATGTTTTACACAAACATGTAACATAAATTCATACTTTCTTCTGAGAATATAAAAATCTTGTATAGTAATGCTGTTTGTTAAAACTCTTTATAAAACTGTATCAAATGTTGCCTCACAGTAAGAAGGTTGCTGGTTTCAGCCCCGACTGGGTCAGTTGGCATTTCTGTGTGGAGTTTGCATGTTCTCCCCGTGTCCCTGTTGTGTATGTGTGTGAATGCAAGAGTGTATGGGTGTTTCCCAGTGTTGGGTTGTAACTGGAAGGGCATGGCTATGTAAAACAAATACTGTATAAGTTGGTGGTTCATTCCACTGTGGCAACCACTAATTAATAAAGGGACTAAGCCGAAGAGAATGTGAATGAATGAATAAGAATTTGGTCACTGAACATCTTTAGGAAAAGAAAGATATTTAAATTCAAATTAGTTATTGCAAACAAATGAAATGCAAACTATGACATTTCAACTAAATTTAATATATTTTTATATTTGTCTTGATTTGTCCTATTTAATACATTTGTATTTAATATTTGCCCCAACATATTAACTTGGGTGTAATAATTTTTGGACTTTTGGATTTTTGGACTTTGGTGACTAATCTAATGCACAGATATATTATTGTAAAGCGTCCTATAGAAAATCTTCATTTAAAAGAGAGATCTTTGAGGGTTGTACTCAGTTATGCTTAGCACTGTATATTATACTGCCTTGTATAGATGATTTTATTTCATTTTATAGTTCTTGATTTGATTTGTTTTATCTTAGTTTATTTTATTTGTTTTATTTTATCTTATTGGTTTTTTTTTATCTTAAATTTATATAATCTTTAGATTTTTCAAATGAATTTCATTGTTTTGTATTATTTTATGTATAGATTTGCTAATCTTATCTCTTTTTATCTTGTTAATGTGCGGACACAGTTTAAAATTACACCGTACCAACATCCTTCCTGTCAAGCATACACTTATTTAGACATACGGCTTGCAACCAAATAATGACCTGTATAATGTATTAGTGCTGTACATGAGCTTGGACAGTGCGAATTTGTCTCTCTACTTTCAAAAACACGAGTGTGAGCAGATTTGCCTGTCACTGTGTCTGTCAAGCTCCCTGTCTGCAGCAGGAAGTGGGTGGGGCTCGAGCCCACCTGCCCCGTCAGTCACAGCGAGGACAGCTGCACTGGCGTCAGGCTGGCACAGTGCTGGTCATCCATCAGCACACTGGCTCAGCAGCTTTGCCAAAACTCACATTCCTGTAATGCCCACGACCACTGCATTCCACCTCTGGCTGGCTATACTGGCCCCCTACAGGCTTCTTGCAGGACATATGCCTCTGTGTGTGTGTGTTTGTAGATGATAAAGCACTCTTTTATTCAGGCATATAGTACAATATAAGAAATTATGTACTGGCTGTATTTACATTTAAAGCAAGCCATTTCTTGGCCTAGCTCACCCCAAAATATAAACTACCAAAACATTCAGAGCATGGTAGAACATTTACAACAATTACTGTAGAGCATTCCATTCAAATGTTTGTTAATACTTTAAGGTCGACCAATAACGAGAGAGGGGAGTGGCTTATGGAGCTAGCAGACGGAGCCAGAGGGTGTTTCACTGGTGTTAGTTCAAATTTACTTATGGTAATGCATTTGACCTATATAGAGGTCAACATCATTAATAGACCTATAAAACGATGACCTTAAACCTTGAATTTTTAACATATTTATTGACCCTAAACCTTAAAAAAAATATCCATCTTTAACTCTGCTAGATGCAAATGTCATTACATTATTTATACAGACTCACCATGCTCTTTTGTGGAAAGTGTGTGATGCAATAATATTCAGTTTGGTATAAAGTACATTTATGAGGTTGTTATTGCAGAGTAAATCCCGGAGGTTATTGGAAGCCTGATGTACAGCAAAGTATTACTTAGTCACAAGACACTGTCAAACAGTAGAACAACGTCAAAAACCGCAGTGACAGACAAGCAGATGCATATGAATGTAGATGCAAGTATATGGATTTGAATGTATTCACTGACAGTCAAGATGATTTAGGCTCCTGGATGAGTCTCTGTTATTTTGTGGTTGTTATCTTGGAATAACATTCCTTGGAATGTTGTGACTGACTGAGAGTTTTCTAGACAGCCGTGTCATTATTTAAGTTATTATGATGGCATATCATGGTCTTTCATGTAGAAATATGCATGTTTTTTTTTTTAAACGGACAAAAACAAAATTCATTTCAAAACCATCTTTTTTTATTGGACATTTTAGTTACAGTAGTTGCTATTGTGTTGCAGGATTTTAGAAATGATGTGTAATTTAAAATGAAGTGCCTGTATCAGAATGAAAAGTTTTTATAGATTTAAAAAAAAAAATAATCAAAGCTAAAACAGCTCCTTTTTTGGCTACCTATAGAATTTGGAAAAGTCACCTATAGGCATTTATGTTCATATTTAACATATGTTTGTATTTAAATAGTAATTTTATTGCACTTACGTGTGCTTTAAGATGGCCCATGCTTTATGTTGTAATGCTGTATTTCAGTTTGCAGCAAATGACCTTAAGTGACCTTCTGTGCAGCACAGTCTGAAGTTTAAGCCATGTCTCAGCATTACAGTTCGTGATCAGATCATGAATATATAGACTTATCCTGAGCCAGAGATTATGGGTTGTGCCAAGTAATAGGCCATGTCTGGTTCTTTTTTTTTACTGGCTGTTTGGTCTGTGTTACTGCTTCACTGCTCAAACCCCAGCTACTCACCTTATTCTTTAATGTATAGGGCTCACAAGGCGCTTAGATTTATGGAGGGAGACAAAGTTTTCATCTCTGGGACTCTAGAAATCAAGATTTAGGGTGTAATTAGTCTCACCTCCCCTCCTCTATCTACCTCCTCTTGCAGTCTTTGCTCTGTGTGTCGGCCTTCAGGCTCCACGCTGGTGTCGGGGGAGTTCCTCCACGTGCGCTGGGCTCTGAAAAGAGCTATTAAAAAGCCATTCATTAAGACACCGCCTCCCATGGACCTCAAAAAAACCTCACTGTCTTGCCACAGCATCTCAGTCAAGTGTGTGTCTGCGTACAGTTCTGTATGTGTGTTTCTGGGTGGACTTTGTTTTTGTTTTTACATTTAGAGAAGAATTTGATGAAATGTGCTTAAAGGGTTATTTCACACAAAAATTAATTTAATTAAATTTTATTCTCAATTTATTCTCACTCAAGTGCTTCTTAACAATTTTTTTTCACATTATGAAAATTCACATTATGAGGTATTATGAAAATGGTTGGAGTACCAGAAGCAATTGACAATTGAATTGGAAGCCATTGGAATGAAAAAATAAAAAAATTGCAATATATGTCAATGGCTGCTGGTTTCCAACGTATTCAGTATATATATTATTTGGGTGGAATGAAACTTAAGTAGGTTTGAAACAAGGGGTGGGCGAGTAAATGATGACATAATTAAAATTTTGGGTGTAATATCCTATATCTTGTTGTTGATGTTAGTGTTAAGAGCAAAAAGTAATAACTTAACTTCTAGTTGATCATTTGGAAAAGTGGCAGAAGGCAGATTTTTCCAATGAATCATCTGTTGAACTGCATCACAAGCATCATGAATACTGCAGAAGACCTATTGGAAGAGATTCTCACAGGAATCAGTCAAGTTTGGTGAAGGAAAAATCATGGTTTGGGGCTACATTCAGTATGGGGGCGTGCAAGAGATCTGCAGATTGGATGGCAACATCAATAGCCTGAGGTTTCAGGACATTTGTGCTGCCTATTACAATAAAACCACAAGAGAGGGCAAATTCTTCAGCAGGATAGCACTCCTTCTCATACTTCAGCCTCCATATCAAAGTTCCTGGAAGCAAAGAAGGTCAAGGTGCTAAAGGACTGGCAAATTAAAGGGGTAGTAAGCCAGTTATTTTCCAGTCCTTTTAGTTTCTATCTGGCTTTTGTTGTAGACAAAGGGGGAAAACAATTCAGGATTTCAAACTGCACAAATGTGGCTCAACATAGACCATTTTTGAGGGTCCAAAATGCATATTTAGCCTTAATGTAATTTACACATCTTAGCTGACAAATAATGATCTTCTTTTTTAAGGAAAAAAATTACATTTTAAATAAATGCTTGCTTTGTCCAACTCTAGTTTACAACTTCTCTTGTGCTGTATACATGTTGGGAAGGTCATGTGTGATTCAGGTGTCAAGAACTGCTCTAAGAAAGCTGATAAAATACTGTTTTGTCACTTGTCAGGACTATAATTTTCAATTCTTCTCTCTTCATACAGGTTCTTGACTCAAATAGGGGGCAGTTTGGATCAGATGGGCAGTTCTGTGCTCAGGCAGAGCATTGAGAGCAGTGTGAGGAGCAGTGGTCTGGATGTCTTGGCCAAATCTCTGAACACTACACCTGAAACTCTACAGCTCATTGTGGACGGACTCACTCAGCCACCTGGATTTGATATTCGTCAAAGTAAGAATTAACCTGTGACTTACCCAAACTGTTTACATTTTTTATGTTTAAAAGCAGTTGCATTGTTCAAAGGGCTTCATACGTGAAACACAAGCAGAGTGACTTCGTTTCTATGTAAATGGTTCATGTACCTGTTCTGATTCTTTGAAATTTTTGGAAAGCCAGTTATCTAAGAAAAGTCTTAAAAGTTTCATGAATTAAGGCCCTTTGATTTTGTGCTGTGCATTCATGTTTTAGCAAACAGCTGATTTGTTGGAAAGATTATTTTATTTAGATATCTAACAGTTTAGTTTAAACAGCAAAATGGAAAACTAAAGTGTTTTATATCGAAAAGAGAAATGTCTCTTATTGCATTCCACCAGAGAGAGAAGATCACACGAATTTGCCATCTGCAAAATATGCAACAATCATAATGAGGACTGGTTTAACTGCCCTAGAGAAAGCGTGAGTTGTCGTCATGTCAAAGAGCAGTTTTTTCCCACTCTAGTTCCAATTGTTTCTTTAGCCTTCCAAAGACATTAAAAATCCAAAAATGTAAAAAGCAGTGTTTAATAAATTTTAACGCTTTTCCTGAAAATTACAACCCTAACATTTATCGAATGCTTATCTTCTAGCGTATAAGTTTTGAGGCAGTTATTGTATTGGATAAAAAATGTATTCCCATCTAAAATGTCATTTAACATCAATGTTTAAGTATGATATTGTCCGGTTCTGAAATGAAAATTCAAAATTGGCGCCATTGATAATATTTACAACTAAGCAGGTGAAACTTTTCCAAGACATACTCAAAATGGTTCATTTAGAGCACATTTCATATTTTGGTGGGAGAGGTCTCATCAAAACAGAACTAAATAAAGAGCTTGAACTGCGACAAGTCGGGTTGGGCACTGAAAACCGGTTCCATAGTGGCACCAGTACCAACAGTATGTAGCGGACCAAATCAGCATATTAATTTCTTGCCACTGGTGCTGCGACAAGGACGTAAGAAGCATCAAGCGGTACGTCAAAGGCGCATATACAGTAGGTACGCACCATCTCTAAACATTTAGTACTAAACAACTTTGAGGGATAGAGACACCATTGGCGATGTTAGACATTTGTTCTTGTTGCTTAGGAAATGCACGCACGTAGACAACGGTCGCAGTACAGCGCATCCAGTGAGCGACTCACTTCAGATTCATCAACACGCATGATCGCATTCATCAAATTTGCTTAACCTTAAAACCTACCTTCTAAAGTATGGCTGTATTTTATAAGCAAGGATCATGACACAGCAACGTGAAGCAGACACTTTACAAAAGTTGCATGCAGGGGGGAAACACGTCAAACTTAATAAAACATTTGAGGGCACATCGAATCAACTTAAAGCTGTCTTTGACAGCTTGCAACATCATCTGGCACTTTCATGGACTACGTTTATGGACACCAACACTGCGATTTAAATATGATTTAGACAATACTTTGAGCATGCGGTATCAAATTCCATTAAAACGACATTCTTCCACCAATCCTTAGCTCATACAAATCCAATAGCTCAGTTTGTCAAAGGCTTGAACAATATGTTGCTGAATGAAAGTGAAAGTGGCAAACTGCAGTTAAATAAAAATAAAAAATGTATCACCCGAAATTGCATTGCATGAAAGTCCGGAGGAAACGTGGATAGTGCGGTGATACAATGATGTTAACCAGTGCTTCAACATGTAAAACGAGATCATGAAAGGAACATTCAAAAAGCAGCTCATATAAACATCTTAATCATATTATTTTCTTATTCATATTAAAGCAAATATGATGTCCATGTAAACATAGACCCAAGCCCCAGCCCTAGAAAAAAGGTGTTCCCTTATTTTGATGATAGCTTTAGTAGTAAGCTAATGTAATGTTGGTTGCATAATGCAAATCTTAAATTCATGCTAAGAAACAAATGATCAAAAGAAATATGTCAATGTAATTCAATTCAAATACATAATACATGAATTGATGTATACCTTAAACTTTAATTATATTGTCAAATAAAAGATTTTTCTAGAGTCATCCACCTTAATTTTGTGGCTCATTGATTCAGGCACCGATATCGAAATAACCCCAAAGCATACCCATCCCTACTGACAAGAGATTATATTATATTAAGAGGTATATTATGTAAACAATTATTAAGAAATAAAACATCTAAACCTATTCCAGTACACTCAGTGGGGCATAATAGAACCCTTTTAAGAAGTTTTGTGTGGCTACTACACATATAAAAAAGGCAATCAATTTGAACTTTCTGCTTTGTATCATAGCCCATGAGAACATTTCATAACGGAAGTTAACTGTTCCTCAGGTTTATACACAGATGAAGCTTTTGAAATAAGCTTAGGACAACACAAACCAAAGTATCAAAGCACTTTCTCAACATGGCCGCTACACAGATCATAGACAATGCTGGCATCTCAGTCTCTTTTCCACACTCCCGTCTCCCGATTGGGCTCCCGTCTCCCCTGAGTCCGTCTCTTGTCTGCGAGATGACTGGGCGGCGCTCCAGGCTTTTGAAGTCTTGCCGCGTAATTTGGGGGAAGACCCGCATTATTAAAGCAGACCTGCCGACAGATATATCATTAATGAGAGAGAAAGCTGCGTAAAGAGGAAAGCAGAGCAGCCTTGATCCCTCTGCTAAAATCCCCTGGTGACTCTCAAAGCGAATAAAAAGGACCAAACAACAAACGCCTCTTCTGGTTTTAATGTTAAGTTCAGACATCCGAGAAGACATTGTTTTCCTTCTGCGGGTGTTGATAGTAAATGTTAAGTTTCATTAAATGTGACAGGTTTATAATTGAGATGAATGTCCCGACGTGTTTTCAGGGTTTGAGAGCAGAGTTCATTAAACACAGGATTTATTTTTCCGTACTTGGAAAGATGATGGCAGTGTTAAATGAATACTCAGGTGAAGGAGTAACTTAGTTTCTTTTAGAAATCAACTACTCAGATGCCTCTAAACATTAGCACATATCTGTTTTTAATTGTAATGGATTGAGAGATGGTTAGCACCAATGTTTGTGGCATACTTCATATGATAAGATGTCACCTCGTTGGTCTAGTGCACTACATGGGACACTAGCTTTCTCATCAGAAGGCTGCAGGCTCACTTCCTCTCATTGGACGCCTGACGGGCTCTGCTCTGTGGCCAGCTGTATAAATAAATGCCATTTGAGCGGTGCACTAGGTAAGGTGTCCCGGATAAGAATAATCAGAGATGAATGTTTCCTGGACTGCAGAGCCTGCTGAGAGGCCATGTTTATGTAAAAAGCACCTCCCAAAGAAAGTCGCCCAAAAACACAGGCGAAATGGACTTGGAAAGAAGTGGTTTGAGAGGCCTGGTAATTCTATTTGTTTTATACTATTAGCCGGAGCTTGTTTCTTATGTCTAGCTTTGGAGTTCTTGGATCAGTTTGCAATAGGGTGCTTAAGACTCAAAGTCTTAGTCATTGGAAAAGACAAAATCTGTTGAAACATTCTCTGTTTCTTTCTTTGAGTTTTTTGGCCCGTTTGCAAGTATTAAAATGCATTTTATTTAGTCCGATCACAAGTGGATGACACTGATACAATATTCTGAAATACATTCATTTGGATTGCTTTTGTAGGGTAAACAGATATGAAGTGCCCTATCATATACCTGGCGCAATAAGGTGCAAGACGTGTTTGGCATCATTTTTTGCTATCCATTGAATGCGTGTGGATACCAGGTGGAAACAGTAATGCTTTAGATGACCACACACTATTCCCAGACCACTTTTGCCCTAATTATTTTTCTTTTGTTTTTGTTTAAAAAGATTTTGAGCAGGCAGACTTCAAGCGAGAAGTTGTGTCCATGAATGACCTGCATGATGGCATGGTGCTGACGGGCCGTGTTACAAACACTGCATTATTTGGAGCCTTCGTAGACATTGGAGTGGGACGTTCTGGTCTGATTCCAAAACGCTTCATCATTCCAGAGAAACTTCCTGTTGACCAGAGACGAAGAAGCCTAGCTCTCGGTCCAGGTGAGCGGGTAGAGGTACGGGTCATGAATGTGGATATTCAGAGGAATCGGATCACTCTGGACCTCATTAGGGTTCTTAGATAACTGTTAGTTAAGGGTTTAAATGTAGTTATTATTACATACATATTGTATTTGTTTATGGAACATTATGCTTTTCCAGTGTTTGACTGTGGAATGTGCTGAATTAAAACATTTTTTTATTTACACTTTAATGCAAATACAAGATCAGTGTGTAAGAAGTAATTGTAGGTTAATATCATATTTCTCTTTATATTTGGTGCCAAAAATGCTGTTTTTGTTCATTTATTTTGACCTGCTGTTACTGTAGTTTTCAAGACCTTCAATAAATGTTATGTTTCATGAAACATAACAGAATTATAATGGTGATGATCCAATTCAATTCATCTTTATTTGTAGCGCTTTTGCAATGTAAATTGTGTCAAAGCAGCTTAACATAGAAGTTCTAGTAAATTGAAACGGTGTCAGTCCAGTTTTCAGTGTTGAAGTTCAGTTTAGTTCAGTTCAGTGTGGTTTAATATTCACTGCTGGGAGTCCAAACATTGAAGAGCAAATCCATCGATGTGCAGCTCCACTAGTCCCAAACCACGCAAGCCAGTGGCGACATCGGCGAGGAACAAACTTCTCTAATTGATGAAAGTGAAGGAAAAAACCTTGAGAGAAACCTGGCTTGGTTGGGCACAACCATTTTTCCTTTGCCCAAACTTCTTGTGCAGAGCTGGAGTCTGGGCGCTGGAGGTTGGAAATAGCTGGACGTCCATCGTGGAGAGGCTGCAAGTGGGAGAGGTCACCAGCTGGTGTACAGGCTTGCCCTTCAGGATCAATGCAAAGGCTCGTCTGTCACTGGGGTCTTACAGGAATCAGTCTCATGCTCTCCACTACTCCATGACCACTACAGCAGCTGCTCAGGATACGGCCTGGTCCAGGATTATGGGAAACTCAGGAATAATAAAAACAGACTGACATAAGTGCAGATGCCGTTCAAATTATAATGTCTTTTTGGAAGTGTTCCCGGCCCTGGTTTCTTTAAATAAATTATTGCCTTTGCATTCTCAAATATTTATATTTATTTACAATTTCAAATTGCATTATGGGAATATTATATTGTGCAATAAATAAAATTACTATAAATAAATCCAATAACAGGGCAGCATGGTGGCGCAGTGGGCACCTCACAGCGAGAAGGTCACTGGTTCGAGCCTCAGCTGGGTCAATTGGCATTTCTGTGTGGAGTTAGCATGTTCTCCCTGTGTTTGTGTGGTTTTCCTCTGGGTGCTCCGGAGGAAAGTCCAAAGACATGCTAAAGACATGCTAAATTGTCCTTCAAGAGTTCACACTTAGCTGATGATTGATTATAAATCTTGTTTGGCGTGCTGTCCCGGGAGAGAGCCCTGAGCTCATGAGATCCTCAAACCCAGGGCTCCCTCCCGTTGCAAGGCTGGAGGGGAGTTTGAGCTCAGGTAGATCTCGAGAACTCCCCTGCTGTAGTAACCAATGAACAGTAAGTGATTGCTCTTTGGAGATAACTACGTACCAGAAGCATGTCTATGGTGCCGATTTGGATTAGTCAATTAACTTAATTTGCATGTTTTTGGACGGTGGGAGGAAACCGGAGAACCCAGGGGAAACCCACGTGAGAACGGGGAGAAAGTGCAAACTCCACACAGAAATGTTTGCTGGTTTAGTAAAGCCTGGAACCAGAGACATTCTTGCTGTGAGGCAACAGTGCTAAGCACTGGGCCACCGTGTCACCCATCTAGGAAGGAGGAGGAGTAGGGGTGGAAGAGGGGACTCTTCAACACGAAGATAACAGTGGAATGAAACCCAAGGTATTTATAGTAGTTTAGGAGTCGTCTGATTGGAGCATTGTAAATTGGATAATGCAGATCCAGCCGCTAGCAATCATAAGAAAGTGATCTTCTCGAAATTAGTTTATACATAAACTTCACGTAGTGTACGTGTGTGAATTAATGTGTATGGATGTTTCCCAGTGAATCCTCTGCGTAAAACATATTTTGGATAAGTTGGCGGTTCATTCCGCTGGGGTGATCCCTGATTAGTAGAAAGGGACTAAGCCGAAAAGAAAATGAATGAATTAATAAATTTAATACCAATGTATATAAAAATAAAATAACAGAATGAAGTATACCAATTATTATACTATATTTTACCTTGACAAACCCAGACAACATATAGCTTTGAGCTTAGAAAAATGTCAATAAAGGTTACTTTGCCAATTTTCTCAAAATCAAAGGCTGTTGGAGCAGACATTAAGATCCCATAATGCAACTTGAAAAGCCTAAAAAGTGAAAATAACCATGATGAATGAATGAAGGCATGGATGAACGCAAGTGCTGAAACAAATAGGTGCAGTTTTAAAGGAATAGCCATGTTAAGAATAGCTTTTAAAACAATTATTTTACTTTTTTTTCGAGTGCCTTGGAGTTAATTTTGCCTTAAACACAATTTTGCTGTTTATCTTTATGTATTCCTTACAAAAAGAGCATCAACACATTACTCCTAAAGCACTTCTTGTTTGATTTTAACTTTTTTTTCTCTGAAGATTTACCGTAACTCTTTGTGGTATACACACTAAAGAATCTAAATATATGCGGTTGAATTCAGAATTATTAGCCCCCCTGTTTATTTTTTTCCCCCATGTCTGTTTAAAAGAAAAAAAATTCAACACATTTCTAAACATAATAGTTTTAATAACTCATTTCTGATAACTGAATTATTTTATCTTTGCCATGATGACAGTAAAGAATATCTGACTAGATATTTTTCAAGACACTTCTATACAGCTTAAAGAGACTTTTAAAGGCTTAACTGGGTTAATTAGATTAACTAGGCAGGATAGGGTAATTAGGTAAGTTATTGTATATCGATGGTTTGTTCTGTAGACTATCGAATTTATAGCTTAAAGGGGCTAATAATAATGACCTTAAAATGGTTTATAAAAAAAGTAATTAATAAAACAAATAAGACTTTCTCCAGAAGAAAAAATATTATCAGAAATACTGTGAAAATATCCTTACTCTGTTAACCATCATTTGTGAAATATTTAAAAAAGAAAGAAAATTCAAAGAGGGGCTTATAATACTGACTTTAACTGTATCTGTCGTTAATGATAACATTACTATGTTAATAATAATAATAATAATGATGATACAAAAAAAAATCAACCTACTCTTACCATAGCTATATTTCAGAACAAAATAGTAATGATGCGTGAAGAGAGCATATTCAAGGCCTATGATCAAAACACCATAATTCCAACTGGATGCTATCCCATAAACACCAGTCACAGATGTTACTCCACCAATCTCAGGGCTGTTTGATTGACAGCCACTTATCAGGCTGAGAAGGGGGGGGAGTAAAAGCAGCTGCCACACTGCAATATGACTAGAGGCCGTGGGGAAAAACGAAACCTAATTATCCCAGACTAGCCACGTGCTAATGAGCCACTTCAAAATTAATCCCACGCTCCCTCGTCTCTATTATCTAATCTGTTTGTGTTTATATGACACAAATTAAAAAAATGGATAAATAAGAAACCTGAGGTGCCCTGAGCACTTAAAACTAACCACTGGGACCGAATTCCAAATGAGTGTGTTATATTTGCATTGGCGACGTTGCTTTGTATTACAGAGAAGTTTCATCAGAACTTCGGAAGGGTTGAAGCATCACTGTATGGTGGGTTTTACATTATTTTTATTGAATAATTATGCTTTAATGAGTCTAAAACTGCTTACTACAGCCTTTTCCTTTTTACTATTATCTGTTGACTCAATCTTTGACCGTTGACTATTGTACACCATTGACTCTGAACCAATGTGTGCACACTCTTATCCCATTCACACTTTTTTGGGGGGGATTTCATTAGTTGCAAATCTTAACCCGTGTCTTGATTTGTGCCAGTGTTGCATTTTATTTGTTGAAAAAAAAAAAATCTTTCCCCATTACATGTATTTTTATTAGCTGAATTAAGAAAGCAGAAGGATTGGATGCACAGTAAGTTAAACATCTGGTCCGACCATGCAGTGATTTTGGCTGTGATTATAATTTGAGAATGGGTTATGAAACTGGCAGATGACGAAGTGATGAATGCGAAAACCCAGGGCAAAGTATGACTGTACCAAGCACTGGAAAGTTCTGGAATTGCCAATTGCTGTTAACTATTTGAATGAATCCCTAAAACTGAGTCCTAACTGGAGGTCCCGGACCCACCAAGGTGCCTCAGTGAAATCAGGATGACTTAAAAGGATTTAAAGGTGCCATAGACTGCATTAATTCAATGTGTTAAATTGTTCTTTGATCTCTGATAAGGTATTTTTTAGTTCTCTTATACATATAATAGTAACATGATGTTACAATTTTGTGTTTAGAAGGAAAAAAGTACACATATGTAAAAGTTATAATTTGTACTGATGTAAGAAATACAAAGAGAATGTTAAAAAAGGCACCTCTCAATGCAAAAAACACATTCAGTGTGATTGGCCCCTTAGTCTCCCTGCTCCCGTTTTCTTAATAAGAATCTCACGTACATTCATTTATTCATTTTCTTGTCGGCATAGTCCCTTTATTAATCCGGGGTCGCCACAGCGCAATGAACCGCAAACTTATCTAGCACGCTTTTAAACAGCGGATGCCCTTCCAGCCACAATCCATCTCTGGGAAACATCCACACACACACACACACACACACACACACACACACACACACACTCACACTCATACACTATGGATAATTTAGCCTACCCAATTCACCTGTACTGTATGTCTTTGGACTGTGGGGGAAACCGGAGCACCCGGAGGAAACCCACGCAAACGCAGGGAGAACATGCAAACTCCACACAGAAATGCCAACTGAGCTGAGGTCCAAACCAGCGGCACAGTGACCTTCTTGCTGTGAGGCGACAGCACTACCTACTGTGCCACTGCTTCGCCGTCCACACATTATTTGATAGCCATTTAAACAACTAGTTTGGTTTGTTTAACAGGGGCTATCCTCAGCACAGTTATTGTGCCAGAGCAAACTATAAAATTTCTAAATCTAGGGGAATAAAGTTTTTAATAATTGCAACATTTTCCAGAATATACTAAATGACATAGAATATTGCTTATTATAGAATGTTTCTTTAAAGAGACCAGATCATGGATCACATAGTGATTTTCTCGTACTTTCTGTCATCATTTACTTTTTGTACCAAAAGATTTTTGGTAATTTTTCCGACCCCAATGAAGATATTTTTAATGAAATCCGAGAGATTTCTGTGCCTAACTTGAAAGTCCACCAGTTTTCATTGGTTTGGAGCAACATCAGAGTGAGTAGACTAAATTCACTCAATTCCATGTACAGTAGCTGCACTCATGTGATCCACTATAGCCTACTTAGCAACGTTCATCCCTTGACATCCTGGTCTCCCTAACTTTCTAAATGGAATGTTGCTCTTTATTCATAGGTAGTGCGTTAGACAAGCTATGAGGTTTAAAAATAATGAGATTTCCAATTTTATTAACTCCCTTAACAACTTTCATCAAAGAACTACTATTCCCAAAACAACCCATATATCATTTTAGACTACTTAAGTTGTCAACAAAGGTCACTTTGTTCAACATTGTATGATTAAAAGTCATTTGAGCAAAGGTCAAGCTCCAATGATGCGATTCAACAATGTTAACGAAGTCAAGAAATTGTTAATTAACATATTTTAACAGTGAAAAAAATTTGGTGGAAAAATAACTTTAAAAAATCCTTCATTATTGTTTGGTAAATAACAAATGACTGGAAAAGTCATGCAGCCATCAAACTTTTTTGTGGACAATGAAAGTTTTTAGTGTGATCATAAATCTGGAGTCACACCTAAAAATACAACTGACATACAGTCAGGCCCGGATTGGCTAATCGGGAGGACCGGGAGAATTATTTTGCCGCAGCTCCGCTCTTTTTATTTATTTTCTTGCAGCCCTGTGAGTAAAATGCAGCCTACAGCGTAATGATGTAAATATCATCATTCGACCCCAAACAGCACCTTATTGGATATAAGAATTTGAATAATTAATATTAATGAATAATACACCTGCTCAATGAAAATCAGATGATTCACTATATTCATACAGCTGATGTAACTTGATGAGAAATCTGAATTTTTTTCTCTCCCTAGAACAGCGCCACTGTGGTCTAGTGGTTAACACGTTGCTCTAAGACGCTGCCAACCTGTGTACAAATCTCACTTAAATTATTATTATTCATTTTATTTTATTTTTTCATTTTTATTGTTAAGACATATAATACTGTGAGGGCTGTTAAACATTTAAAGTTCTAAAGCAGCTGTTTTCTTGAAAAAGACGTGGTAGTGTCATAAGAAACAGAAATGGAAATGACCTTATTTTAATATAGTCAGTCGTGAACTGAGGTGGGCCGGTCTGGCTTGAAACTCCAGAGCTGAAAAGGAGTCCCACTCCTGCCCTGCATACAGTCCTAAAAACAATAACAAACTTAGCATCTCCCTGATGTAAATCCGTAACACAAATGCCAACAGTTTAAGCATTTTCATGTTCAATTTTAGCAAAAGCCAGACTAAAGAATAAACATCCTAAATGTGGATTTGATAGATGTCACTGCTTCAGTATTTTACAGTCTACGACCACAAACAACTTCCATACTTGTAGAGCATCCAGACTGCACCCACTGCTGCCGTCATCATACACAAGCAAATGACCGCACCACCAATATGCCTGAACACTGAACTAACTTAATGACTGAATCATTGAAAGCCTGATCTGTGCACTTGTAAAAGCTTCATAGTAGTTGTTTGGATTTCCAACATAGCGGTATGGTTGCAGTAAAATCTAATTAGCCTGCCCAACCTACAGAAGAAAAACACCAAGAGTGGGACTGGAGTTTTACTGCAAAAGTACTTTGTTGCCCATGAGGAGTGAGTTTATATGTTTCTTTAAAGAGTTTGCTTTGTTCCCATTGCTCATTTTTGCATGTGTTTGAATAACTCCATCGGGAAAAAAAGGTGGTTTGTACTTGTCTGGTTGTGGAAGTACAATTGGATGGCTATAATCTTGGAGATGTGATACAGTGAGTTGAAAACGTAGAGCAGGGGTCACCAATCTCAATCCTGAAGATCCGGTGCCCTGCGGGGTTTAGCTCCAACTTGCCTTAACACACCTGCCTGGGTGTTTCAAATATACCTGGTAAGCTGTGGTCACACTGGCTTTTCCTCCCATAGACTTCCATTCATACGCACACGAATGCGTTAGACCGGAAACACAGTATCATGCGTTAAGTTTCCAGGTTGCTGCGGTGCAAAGTTCAAGCTTGGTGAACTCTGACCTACGAAATCGCATCACTTGACTGCGTGAGACCAACCGAGGATCAAAACATGACCTCTCTGGGCAGAAATGTAAAACATGGAGCAATCGCTCGCTTTTTTAATGCTTAAATCATCTTGTTTATTCCCACCCCTTTTCACAGCGCCACACGACAGAATTTCACATTATCAAACTCTAGTGTGACCACAGCTTAAGACAATGATTAGCTTGTTCAGGTGTGTTTGATTAGGGTTGAAGCTAAATCTGCTGGACATCGGACATCCAGGAATAAGTTTGGTTGACCACTGGTCTAGAGTGAATGATGAGTCAGCAAAGGAACTGGCTTTAAAGTCAAATCAGTTTTTATTATTGTTATTCATGATATACTCCCACATCTTTCTACTAATCCACCAACAGCAACCATGGACAATTTTATTTTTTAGGTATATACTTTATTAGGTACATCTTACTAGTACTGATTTCGACCCCCTTCTGCCTTCAGAAAAACCTTCTATTATCTAATTTTGATTTTGGTGAGCCTGTGTGAATTGTAGCCTCAGTTTCTAGCTGACAGGAGTGGCACCCGGTGTGATCTTCTGCTGCTGTATCTCATCTGGCTCAAGGTTGGACGTGTTGTGTGTTCAGAGATGCTCTTCTGCATACCTCGGTTGTAACGAATGGTTACTTAAGTTACTGCTGTCTTTCTATCAGCTGGAACCAGTCTGGCCATTCTTCTCAGACCTCTGGCATCAACAAGGCATTTGCATTTACAGAACTGGCGCTTACTGGATATTTTCTTTTTTTTTCGTATAATTCTCTGTAAACCCTAGAGATGGTTGTGCGAGAAAATCCCTGTAGATCAGGAGTTTCTGAAATACTCAGACCAGCCTGTCTGACACCAACAACCATGCCGCGTTTAAAGTCACTTAAATCATCTTTCTTCCTCATTCTGTTGCTCAGTTTAAACTGCAGTAGATCGTCTTGACCATGGCTAAATGCCGAAATACATTGAGCTGCCGCCACGTGATTGGCTGATTAGAAATTAGAGTTAACGAGCAGTTGGACAGGTGTACCTAATAATGTGCAAATGAGGATACCACAAGCACTTCAAATCACCAGAAACAAGTCTCAGCTGGTTTAGCATTGTGCACAAACAGGACAGCTGAAAAACAAACAGATAAATAAAGAATAAATATGAAGTGCTATTATTGAAGGGGTAAGTGTTGATGAAATAGATGGAACTTCAGATGATTCAAAAAATGCTCCAAATTTAATTTTGCTTTTGATCAGATATACATCACAAAACTATAAAAGTTAAATTCTTGCTAAATTAAAGAAGTACAATATTGCACATTATAAATAAGGGCTTTAATTATTAAGGTGACATGAAAAAGTTGTTTATATTGTATAACGTATGTTCAAAGGAAAGCATTTCAGTTGATGTTTTGATTGTATTATTACAGATTAATATTGATTAGTTCTGATAGTAAGTGCACTTTATTTAAAATTAGAGCAGAACATTTATGTAGGCCTATTTTTTTTTTTTTTTTTTATGCACCAAAACATAACTGGTCACATCACCTTTGCATTGCTGACTATCGTGCACACACTCATGATGAGGTGTGAATTATAATGTTGTAAATAATGTTCCGTTCAGAATTTTTTAGCTTCTGATTTCTTAATTAGAAGTCACAGAACTTAATTTTGTTTGTTTTATTTGTTTTTGAACATTCATTGGCAGATTATGAATCATCACAGTTATAGCTAAAAACCTTCTTCAATGTTGTACACTCAAAAAATATTTGTTTTGCTTGTTCAAACTACTCATTTAAAATTGAGGTGAAACATCACAATTCTTGAGATTTCATTGGGACTACTTTTTATGTTCAATCCAGCCTGATCTCACAAGGAAACGTAAGTATTTTACATTTTGTCTGTTTAGTGGCTAATTTTGTACGAGTTCGTACGATTTATAAAAGAAGGCACGCCACCCAACCCCACCCCTAACCCCAACCGTCATTGGGTGATGAGCAAATCGTGCTAAATTGTACAAATTAGATTGAACGAATTCATTCAAATTAGCCACTAAATCAAAAAGTTACGAATTGCTGTGAGATTGTGTTGTTCAATCCTCATAAATTCTTTAAAAGTTTTAAGTTAACTTAATTTGTATTTGGACAACATAAATAAATTGTGTGGAGCCCTGTATTTTACAGTGTAATGGAGAAAGAGTTATTTTTTCTTCTGTACCTATATT
>NC_141033.1:10530000-10540000 GCF_052040795.2 Danio rerio
TTTACCAAACTTTGTTTCACAGGACTAGTGCCTGAATGCAGTGTTTCACTAGATAAACTACACACCACGTTCACTATACCAGAAAAGACACTCTTGTAAAGATGGATGTATAGAGATGGAGATGATAAAGCTTACAAATCAGGCATGATAGCGTGCTTAGATTTAGTATAACAATAGTTAAATAAAATCATTTAATTTAGAATTATTATCTTATACTATTGTGGTAGTGATTCATAATTCATTAATTCATTTATTTGTAACTGTATTTCATAAAAATGTTGAATATATATATATTAACAGAGCACCTATACGTTTTATACATAGGAAAGTAACTTTTTAAAAACAAACCAAAAAAAAAAAAAAAAAAACATGCACAAAAGCCTTTATCTTGGCATTCACACACACAGGAAGCTTAAAAGAAGTCACAGTGCCAAGCTCTCTCGGTGAGTCAATCATCGCTGACTTCACACCGGCTGCCTAAATCACAGTGTGGTAATACCTTCTATGGTCCATGTGTATGTACTGTAAAGCAGTCCAACCATAAAACCCAGAGAACATTAAAAGCCAAACGCTCTAATTTTTGATTCTGTGGCTGATGGACATTACAATACACAACAACTGCCGTTTTATAGACAGCAATGTTTGAATACAGATGTTTCACCTCACATCAACAAATATCTTAATAAACTGTTGTCTAGCCAATTCAACAGTCATGAAGGTTTATACCTGAGGGACCAAAGGGCATCTCACTCTCATGCAGTATGGAGATTCACATGCTGATTCACTTCTAATGGATCACGGCTGACTGTTCTTTTCGCATACTTGACCCAAGCCTACTGTTACTGCCATTCAGATCAAAAATCTAAGTGTTGGGCTAGCATGTTTCTTTTTCTACCAGATTGCCATTCCGTAGCACTTTAAAACAGACTCCCTGCAAGCATGTTAATATGTAGTTGCTATAGAAAGGCAGCTTAAAATGAATGGGTACACTTGTTCTATTTAAAACTAAAAAAAAAAAAAAGTCATATTTACACATATACTGTTCATACATACGCTATGTCTATGAGTCTTAGAAAGTGTCACGTACATTCAATGTGAAGGCAAAAAAAAAAAATAAATAAATAAAAAAAATAATAATAAATAAATAATAATAATAATAATTCAATTATTAATTTACCTTGTGCTTAGTCCTTTTATTCATCAGGGGTTGCCACAGTGAAATGAACCGCCAACTCATCCAGAATATGTTTTACACAGCAATGCCTGGCTAGCTGTAACCTAATATTGGGAAACATCCATACACACTCATTCACACATATACTATGGCTAATTTTGTTTATTCAGAAATGGCCAACTGATCCAGCAGGGACTCGAACCAGAGACATTTCTTGCAGTGAATCGACAGTGCTAACCACTGAGCCACCGTGTTGCTTCAATAATAATAATAATAATTATTATTATTATTAATATTAGTTTCACGGGCAATGCAGTAGGTAGTGCTGTTGCCTCACAGCAAGAAGGATGCTGGTTCGAGCCTCGGCTGGGTCAGTTGGCATTTCTGTGTGGAGTTTGCATGTTCTCCCCTCATTCACGTGAGTTTCCTTTGAGTGCGCAGGTTTCCCCCACAAGTCCAAAGTCATGCGGTACTGGTGAATTGGGTAGAAGAATTGTCCGTAGTGTATGAGTGTGAATGGGTGTGTATAGATGTTTCCCAGTGATGGGTTGCAGCTGGAAGGGCATCCGCTATCTAAAACATAGCATATGGACAAGTTGGCAGTTCATTCTGCTGTGGCAACTCCAGATTAATAAAGGGACTAAGCCGAAGAGAAAACGAATGAATGAATAGTAGTTTCACAATCACCAGTGATCCAGGCTTGTAGATCACTGGGAATCATTCCTTTTCACTCAGGACTACAAATCTGTCACCATATGGATTACAAGTACTGTCATGCACCACACACTCACACTTGCTCCGGTTTTCCGCTGATTGCCAACATACAGAGCTGAAGCTGGTCATAACTGATTACATGGACTTTAAAAGCAGCAGAGACACACACACACACACACTAGTTGCTGAGTCTTGCTTATCTGTGAGCAATATGTCGTTACCTGAGTATTGTTGCTGACCATATCCATCTCTTTATGACCACAGTGTACCCATCTTTTGATGGTTCTTTCCAGCAGGATAACGCATCATATCATAAAGCGCAAATCATCTCAGACTGGTTTCTTGCACATGACAATAAATTCACTGTTCTCAAATGGCCCCCACAGTCACCAGATCTCAAGCCAATAGAGAACCTTTGGGATGTGATGGAAAGGGAGATTCGCATCATTGATGCACAGCCGAGAAATCTGCAGCAAGTGCGTGATGCTATCATGTCAATATGGACCAAAATCTTTAAGGAATACTTCCAGTTCCTTGTTGAATCTATGCCACAAGGATTTAGGCAGTTCTGAAGGCAAAATGGGTCCAACCTGGTCCTAGTAAAGTGTACCTAATAAAGTGACAGGTGAGTGTACACTGTGAACAGTCCAAATGCTAAGAAACACATAAAACTTGTGGTTAAAATAGCAAATCACTCCTTTACCCACTCAGTTTGTGTGGAAATATCACTTTAAACAAAGCTGCTAAAGTCAAGTAAAGAGCTGTGCACCTTAAGTGCTAATTTAAAGCTTTTGTCAACTCTTAGCATAGCTACAAAACACAGTTTTCAGACAAGAATAGCATAGTCTTGTGAAGACAAAGACGAGGTGAAAGAGAGGGCTGTCTTTTGGAAGAACCTTTTGCTATCATAGCCGCAGCTACATCTCTCTCTCTTTCCTCCTAGCGTGAGCGCCGCCGCATTATGTCCTGCCTTTCTTGACGATTGTCTGAAAGACTATAATTAATCGGAGCAGAAGTGTGGCTGTTGACCTTTTCGCAGGTGATCGTCAGCATGGCTATGTTCGTTAATCGCCGAGCGATCACTCTCCTGACGACGGCAATTACAGATGAGTTGCCGGTGCAAGCAACGGGGGGACAGCCAACGCGGCATGATTCATCCTCACATACGTTCTTCCACTCTCTCCCTCGCTCACACACACACACACACACGAATGCAGTATCTCCTTACTACACACAAATCAATCTCATGCTGGCCCTCTGCTGCACATTTTACCTGCGTATTAGCTGCCATTTGTCTGACATTAGAATAATAGTAGGCTGTGCCAGGCTTTAGTGATCATCGCCAGAGAACACACAGGTATCATTATTCCCCGCCTCCATCAGCCTCACCACTTTGTGCTAGATAGAGACAATGCCAAAGAACATCCTGTTTAGAGCTGTGCTTATAACAGTGTAATAACAATGTAATAAACTATATTGGCGTCACAAAAAAATAGTTTAATAAGGAAAATGTATATATGATTTAAAAATATGTATAATTACAAAACTAATTAGGGTTATTATGACTCACGTAATGAGAGCAGGGATTTTTTAAATAGAATCTGGTGTACTAATATAATCTGACTAATAATATGCTGGATTTTTTGGTCATTTTTGGTGCATTAAACAGGTAGAGGTACTATTATTACCTAAAACACTAACAAATATTACACTAGAGGAACAAATTTTAACATGAGAAGTTCATCCCAAAATTATCATCATTTAGTCATCCTGATGTAATTTCAAACCGATATGACACACTGCTGGTAATTATGGTTGTCAGTAATTTTGCTCTGTACTCACATTGTATAGTAATTTATACAAGTAACAACTGCATTAAACAACTGAATCATCTTAGTCAAATGCATTTAAAAAAATATTGGTAATTGTTAACTTTTGGTTGTTCTGACGTATTTAAAAACGACTCAAACTCTTCTGTATGTGGCTATGCATGGAGCAAGAAATTACGAAAACAAGGTTTTTACTCATGTCTTCGTGTTGTCATATTTTTCTACAAAAAGAGCAAATTAAAATATTTCCAATATGCTTAATACTGGAACTACTTATATAACTAGTAGAATGACTATAGCGATCAATCTGACCTTTAATATAAATGTCTTTTTCACCTTATAATAACATTCAAAGCTTCTACTGAGGTTTTAGAATTAAGCTGTGCATGCTTGTCATCATATTGTACTATAATAAACCCTAAAAATATTTTTTGTTATATCCTATAATTGTGTAAGATTTACTACCTCCAAAGGTTCTTACATGACGTTTTTTGGCAAAAGAGAGAGCACATTTTTTTCCATCACAGAGAAAATGTTTTTGAAATGTTTTTGCTACTCATCCGTTTGCACTGGCTGCTAGTTGCTGCTCACATCAAATTCAAAGCTCTGATGTTTGCTTGCAAAGCGACTTCTGGCTGCGCTCCTTCTTATCTGCTCTTACTTCTGCAGATGTATGTGCCCTCCAGAAACTTTCGTTCTGTGAATGAACGTCGCCTCGTGGTTCCATCCCAAAGAGGGAAGAAATCACTTTCCCGAACTCTCGCTTTCAATTTGACCAGTTGGTGGAATGAACTCCCTAACTGCATCAGAATGGCAGAGTCACTCGCTGTTTTTAAGAAACGACTAAAAACTCAACTATTTAGTCTCCACTTCCCTTCCTAATCTGCAATTCCCTCTCTGGCTCCACCGCTAACTGTACTACCAAAAAAAAAAATAAAAAATAAAAAAATAATATATATATATATATATATATATATATATATATATATATATATATATATATATATATATATATATATATATATATATATAATGCTTTTGCTTCTTACACTTTACATACCCTACAGCACTTATTCATTGTTGCTCTTATAGTTGTGTAAATTGCTTGTCCTCATTTGTAAGTCGCTTTGGATAAAAGCGTCTGCTAAATGACTAAATGTAAATGTAAATACAAGTTTGAAAGTTCCATTTTTGCAATCAGACTGCATATTTGTGTTAGCAATAAGTTGCTAACAGAGGCACAGAGAAAAAGAAGCAGATGCTAAAATGCATGATGCATAAGGAATGAAAGACACGCCTAGGAAAAGCCAGGCTACTATAGTTTTATGGGTTTTATTTTAACAAAGTTATTAAATTACAAAATATTTAAGAGGTCAAAATCACTGCTTCGATGGTTCTGGTGTTGCCTTGTGTAAACCTGCCTACTTACACAACTCCATAAACCAGATTGTTTTAAGCCAAAAAAAAAGCCACTACCAGACAAAAGTCTTGTTGTTAATGCCAGTTGTAAGAGCAACAAATAATAACTCAACTTCTAGATGATCATTTAGAAAAGTGGCAGAAGGCAGATTTTTCCAATGCATTATCTGTTGAACTGCATCTTACTCACCACAAACACTGCAGAAGACCTGTTGAAACCCACATGGACCCAAGATTCTCAATCAAGTTTGGTAAAGGAAAAATCATGGTTTGGGGTTACATTCAGTATGGGGGCATGCAAGAGATCTGCAGAGTGGACTATAACATCAACAGCCTGAGGTGTCAAGACATTTGTGCTGCCCATTACACTATAAACCACAGGACAGGGCAAATTCTTAAGCAGGATACGGTTTATTCTTATAACCAAGCCTTCACATCAACATTCCTGAAAGCAAAAAAGGTCAAGGAGCTCCAGGATTGGTCAGCCCAGTCACCAGACATGAACATTATTGAGCATGCCTCGGGTAAGATGAAAGAGGAGGTATTAAAGGTGAATCCAAAAAATCTTGATGAACTCTGGGAGTCCTGCAACAATGCTTTGTTTGCCATTCCAGATGACTTCATTAATAAGTTATTTGAGTCATTGGAGAGATGTTTGGATGCAGTCGTCATTTGCGACATTAATTCATTTCCCACTGCACCATGAATTTATATTCTATACTGTACATTATTTCTGTTAAGTGACAAGGCTTTTGTCTAATCAAAGTCAGAAATTACTGTCCTAATTATATAATTAAACATCAAGGCATGATCGTAGTTTATTTTGGCAAAATAAGTATAATCTGAAGGCATTTGCCTTTCATATAAGCCACTTTTGATACCAAATGATCAACTAAAAGTCAAGTTATTATTAATTGTTCCTTAAATTGTTTCTGTTTATCAGGTATAAAAAGGCCCTAAATTATGTCAGAACTTTAATTTCTGTGTAAATCATAGCTTAACAACTAAGTTAGCACTTAAATATAAATCAAATATAATGCAGGAGTTCCCAAACCATCCCAGCTATCCTCAGGTAACATCAAAACCATGTGCATTACATAATAAAATCTAAATGTACCAGTAGTAAAAATTTACATCCAAATGAGCATAAAGAAGACTAGTGTAATGCACACACACACCCGTGCAACATTAAATTTACACAGACGCACAATTGAAGAAAAACAAAACAAAACAATGGTTCCACATGTTCAGACCTGGCTAATTGAAATGTTTGTATTGCTCCACAATCTCTCTCTCTCTCTCTTCCTCTCCTTGCACAGGCATAATTATTTGCAATTTGCCTAAGACATCCATTTGCTGGGACGCCAAGCATGAAAAAGAGGCAATTTCTGAAAAATGGAAATGCCTGGCGGAGCTGGCGGAGGGGAAATAATGCAATGCCATCCGCAAGCTGATGGCTGCCATCTGATAAGCGTTACGGGCGCAGGAATATTAATGGCACATCACCGGGACACAAGGTGCACACTTTCAATGAGGGTGTAGACATATTGTGGCTGGAGATGCTACTAAAGTGTGAGATATGATATTTATTTTGTAATAGCTGCGAGGTACGGCTGGTTTGGAGAGATTTGGACCAGGTGGATCAGGTTTGGGCTCGTTCGATGCACAATTGTGTGCAAGTGTCATCTCGGAAAAACTGACAGTTCAACAAAAAGCTTAACCTACCAGTCAGCGCACATCACCACGTCAAAGCGACTTTCCAAAGAAGACACATCAGCCTCATTGTCCCATCTCACCACCCTGAAAAAAAAAGACAAAACCTTCGTCATACAAACCCTCTTGCCCAATTTATCACTCACCCCTCACCTGACACTCGTTTCATTTCTTGCGCCGCTTGTCTAGCGGCAATCGTCTTCTCTCTTTTCTTTAAGTGCTGGGGCCGGTTTCCAGGCAAGCAAATCTGATTATTAATTAGCCATTATTAACAGTCAGTAAACAAAAATTACGTCTTGTGGAAATACAATCTCCTCTCTCAGCGGGGGTCCGTGCTGCTTATTCACTGACTTGAGAAAGCGAATCCACTCCCCCCCCCCTCCCTCAACCAATCACACGCGACCTTCACCCCACTCAAACCGCGCGCTCTGACAGGAAGCCTAATCTCTAAAGAAAACAATCAAAGTAATGCAGGCTAATTATACGTTTACTCTTTCACTTCATCAGCCCAGTGTAAATACACAGGGAGGGGGACGTGTGCGGAGCAACAGAGAGGAGAGCAGACGAGAGGGGGAGAGAGTGGTTAGATCACTGAGTGCCAAAATTACTTTTTAGGTGATAATGCATTTGCGTGATGGTGTGCGCAGTGGATGAGCTGTGTTTTGGCAAATGTGAGAGAAGGGTGTTAGCGTGTGTGTGTGTATGTGTGTGTATGTGAGTGAGTTTTCTAGATGAGGGCGTTCAATCACGGAGAGTGGCTCATCATCGCTCCGCCTGGATACATCTCTGTGTGTTTGAGAGCGCGGCGCTCGCTCCACAGGCTGCCGATACCTTGTTATCGGGCCAACTGGGTTCAGAGAGTGACACGGAGCCTTGCGACCTCGCTTTTGCCTACTTATTGACACTATTATGTCCTGAACACAAGTGCTGTAAACGCCACTTTACCCAAACACACTTTCCTATACTTCATGGCGTGCTCGAATATGCACGTTGAGCGAATAATAACACTTGAATTTGTATTGACATAAGAGATGGACTTCATATGGCTCAAATGTAAAAGCAATATGTGGGGAGGTGCGAGAAAGATGTCTTACCTGCTTGACACGTTGGTAGACAGGAAGAGCCCTTCTCGTCTGTTTCTCTCAATTACGCTGCGCACATCTAAAAATCTTGGTCAAGAAACACAACACTGCTTTGTAATTAACTAAAGAATGCAAACATTTACAACACGAAGATGGATATACTTACTAGGAGTTGAATATTTGAACCCTACACTGTACATTATTTCTTAGTTTTTGTAGTAATAGCTCAGGAACAAACTTAATATATTATACATTGGATAGTTCTGGGTGCTGATTGGTTAGATTTTTTATAAACACACAGACAGACACACATAATAAAAGTCTTGGTGGTTTTGCCTGATATTTGGTGGCTGCTTCTCCTTCAGTACTCAATTCAAAGCAAAAAATCAATCAATCAATCAATCAATCAATCAATCAATTCATCCATCTATACACTCACATCTATCTACACTCACACTTTATTAGGTTCACTTTACTAGTACCTGGTTGAGCCTACTTTTCCCTTCAGAACTGCCTTAATCTTTCGTGACATCGATTCAGCAAGATACTGGAAATATTCCTCAGAGATTTTAATTCATATTGACATAATAGAATCATGCAGTTGAGGCAGATTTGTCAGCTGCACATCCATGATGCGAATCTCCCGTTACATCAAATCCAAGTTGCTCTATTGAATTGTGATCTGGTGACTGTGGAGGCCATTTGAGTACAGTGAACCCATTGTCATGTTCAAGAAACCAGTTGGAGGTGATTTGAGCTTCATGACATGGACAGGGAAGATGTGGTCATAAAGGGGTGGATATGGTCAGCAACAATACTCAGGTATTGGCTGTGGCATTGACATGATGCTCAATTGGTAATAATGGGCCCAAAGTGTGCCAAGAAAATATCCCCCACACCATTACACCACCACCACCAGCATGAACCGTTAATACAAGGCAGGATGGATCCCTGCTTTCATGTTGCTGATGATAAATTCTGACCCTACCATCCGAAAATTGCAGCTGAAATCGAGACTCATCAGACCAGGCAACATTTTTCCAATCATCTACTGTGCAGTTTTGGTGAGCCTGTGCGATTTGTAGACTCAGATTCCTGATCTTAGCTTACAGGAGTGGCACCCCGTGTGGTCTTCTGCTGTTCTGTAGACCATCTGCCTCAAGGTTGGACGTGTTGTGCGTTCAGAGATGCTCTTCTGCAGACCTCGGTTGTAACAAGCAATTATTTCAGTTACTGTTGCCTTTCTATAAGGTCGAACCAGTCTGGTCATTCTCCTCTGACCTCTGGCATCACAAAACTGCTGCTCACTAAATATTTTCTCTTTTTCAGACAATCTTCTGTTAACCCTATCTAGAGACATAGGTGAGATTACTGTTTCCTTGTTTAGATATCTCCATCATGTCAGGCCCTCTCATATGACGTCAACTCAGACAGTCCGTTTGCTTCTCTCTCCACACCTCACCTCATCCTCAGATTACCACTGAGCGCCAAAGCAACTCATGCAAAGAATCACCATAGGTAATCAATAGGGAGGCTTTTAACCTGCGGCCATCTCCTCAGATGGGCCTCCACCCATTGTGGTTATACTGCGGGATTGATGTCAGTGCATCTATGAATAGACCCTTCGACAGTTTTAAACTAATTCAATTACGATTTCTCGCTTTTTTGGCCCCGCTTTCTCTTTCGCTCCATGGAAAACAACCGTAGCAAATCCAATCTATAGTGCAGGGATGGAGGGCAAATCCCTGGATGAAAGGCTGGGTGCACGCGTTACACTGGAGAGAGTGGAAAGCTTACACTGTAATCCCATCAGGAAAAAAGCACTGGGGGAGAGGTCAGCGCTGGCCCCAGAGACAATATCATCCAAAATAAACTTCCTGATTAACACCTGGACACTGAATGTCTTATGAAATTTCAGCACTACTGCTTAAGGAGATTTTTTATTTCATTCACCCTCAGGCTTCCAAGTTGTAAATTATTCAGTAAAAAATTGCAGAAGATTTTTAGTTGAAGCTGTGGTCCTTTGTGATTCATTAAATGATTTTTGAAAGTATATATATATATATATA